>NC_136490.1:21129163-21231663 GCF_053919585.1 Euprymna scolopes
CTTTCAGTCGTATGTTAAAGAGGAATGTTCTAGTCTTACGGTCGGTTATGCATGATAATAAGTAATATTATTTCATACACGTTTTAACGTAGCAAATACACTGCTTTGTTTTAGAGAGAAATTTGGAATTAACCATTTTGAGTGCAACATATTTTTATAAGTTTATGTTTGGACATTTCATAGAAATACAAACGGACAAGCCCTACCAAATAAAAAAGATAGTGTAAAACCAATAATAGTTTGGACGAATTATAGCTTCGTAAAGATATAGAATAATTTTCTAGTATGGTAAAAGGAGCCCACATTATTTGGAGCGGGAATGTCCTTATTGTATCTGTGAATGTTAGGTCGTAAGTCGGTATGGTAATACACAAAACAAAACTAACAAACAAAAAATCCTCACACACAGATTTATTTTCTAAAAATTAAGAAAATAAGCAAGATAAATTAAAAAAAAATGTTTATATTCTGAAATACTTAATTTCGTTGGAAAGTGATGATTTTTACGTTTTTTTGTATGAACCTTATCTCTAACATTTAAAAAAAGTGCTTTTTTTTTATTCATTGTCATCACATTTTCCAGGTTGTTTATATGTAATCGCTAAAAAAAAAGTAGAATCGCACTTTTTCTTTTTGGGTGAATGAATATGTTTTAGTGAAGTTGCATAACATGATCAGGTTAAAAACAACTGAAAAGACAATAACGGAATCGCTAGTCGCATAAAACATCGCGATCAGAACGAACTACATAAAAAAGAACACTCAGAAAAAACAGAAAATAAAGAATTGGGGGAAAAATGACCAAACAACAAATCACATTATAATTTAATGCAGCAAGCTAGAAATATAAAACAATATAATAATTACCTGGGAAATATGGGAACTATGAAAACGACAGCATTTTGAACGTACAGAAATCTTGTACAGACACAAATCGAAACAAACCGTGTTTGAAATGGTCTGAGTCATATAAATACAAATGGACAAATTCCGTATATTTGTTTCGTTTTCCTGTACCCTTGATCTTCACCCTGTGGTTTGCTGGGACGGCAAAGTCTACAATGTGACAGTTTCTTTTCTCTTGTTAATTATTATGATATCCGGCTTCCTTGTTTGGATAGGTTTATCTGTTTGTACCTCCACGTCCTAAAAGGTTTTGTGGTTTTTGTTTTCCAGTACTGTCTCCGGTTTGTGTTGATGATCAAGACACAGTCTTTTGCAGAACCCCCGGTGCACTGTCTTCCCCACGCAGTGGTGTCTGTCTTTATATAACTCTTGGGCTAGTTTGCTGCATTCACTTATTATGTAGTTCATCGATTTGTCTTTTTATCCACCAAGTCTACATTTACTGTTTTTCCTGTGTTTTATATACCAAGCTAGAAAACATGATAATAATCACCAAACAGGGAAAACTTGCTAAATAAAAGATTTAGCCGCACCTGCAGTTGTCAGAGAGAAATTGAAGGCGACAGAAACCTAAGTAAATGTATGAAACTTGCCAAAGAATTGGATGGAATATGAAAAAAAAGCTAGCTAGTGTAAAACCAATAATAGTATGAACACTAGGAGCAATTCCGAAATATATGAAAAAAAAAAGAAAAAAAATGGGAGAAATAGGAATCAGATTGACATCATACGGACTGTGACACCAATGCAAAATAAGAAAAATCCACGACAGCGGAAAATAACTAACATAGCCGGGTGACACTGACGACTCACATATAAATTGAAATAAAAAGTGTAAGTACATATACTAAGACGAATCAAAAGAGAACTGAAATATACGAAAACTAGCTGGCAGTATGGCGTTGCTTAGTCGTACTACGCTTAAAAATGTTATTTTAATTTTTGCAGATTGAGTATGATTATTATAGAACCAATCCTCTATTGATTATTATATATTACGAGGAATAATTAGCCCGGTGGACTAATTCACACACACACACACACACACACACACACACACACACACACACACACACACACACACACACACACACGCACGCACGCACGCACGCACGCACGCACACACACACACACACACACACACACACACACACACACACACACACACACACACACACACACACACAAGAATAAAAACAACACAAAACAGGAATAATAAAAAAATAATAATGATAATGTTCTTCTTCACATTCCGTCTGTGTTTGTTTACAGTATCACGTAAGCTGATATTTGGGCTTGACGATGAATGCCTTGAAAAAAGTCATTTCTGTTTGATGTTTAGTTTTAAAATATGTGAACGAAGAAATGATTTGCGGCGATTTTAAATGGTACTTCTTTTATCGAAAATTGAACTCAAGAAAAAAATTAAAATAAAATGGCGAAGAACACCTGGATTTGAACAGGGAATCATTCGATCTGTAGTCGAATGCTCTACCACTAATCTATATCTCCAGATTTATTTGTGTTTTTTAAGAAGAAAATTTTATTATCTCTCTTGGCCGGTGTAATATAAAATATTCCCATGTAAAAATTATTCTTTTTATCTATAAGAATGAATGACTATTTTTAGGATCGTTATATTTTTTTTTCGATTTTCCATACTTATCGGATAAATTTCTGTACAAGACATATCTAAGAACACTGCCAGACATATAAATTTGCTTTGTACGAAATTTGCAAAAGATAGGCTCCGCACAATGGGCTGGCAAGCGGATATATGGATTTTTAGCAACTTCCTACAATAATTCTACCTATATATTTGAATAGCTCAGAGTCTGAGGTTGCAAAAAAATGGACCCATTTGTCTTCTAACTCTAATTATTTCTCAAGATATGCCCGTTTGAAGTTCGTGAATTTCGAATTTTTGTGAAATTGCAAATACAGTGATTTTATCAAGAAGTAAATTTGGGTACACCTGAAGAATTGCTCAAAATTCCTTCTATAAACCCTACATATGTCATATAAGCCCCTTAGATAATACCAGATTCCCTAAATTTACTTTATTATAAAAAAATGGAACATATGAACAAGTTTTTGATCTGTTTTTTTTTTTTTTTTTTTTTTTTTTTTTTTTTTCACAAAATTTACCACAAAAATGAGCATTTTATTTTCCATAAAAAAGGCCAAAATTTGTCCCCGGCTGGTATATTTTAACGAAAGATTGCAAAAAAGTCCCGAGATGAAATTTATCATGCTCACAAATAAGAATCTAGACATAGAAAGATATCATAATCCAATTGGGTGAAAAAAACAAAAAAACAAAAAAAAAAAAACACTCTCGGGAACCATTTTAATTCTAACATACTGAAAAAATTTGAACTTGCCCATTTTTCCGTAATTTTGGACAACCCACGATGACTGTTTAAACCATAATTTCAGATAATTCTTGTCATTCTTACTCAATTTTCATCATCCAGGCCGCTTTTCCTTTTTTTTGGGGGGGGGGAGGCGCAGAATCCAAATCTGGCATCAGAAAATCATGAAATTGCACTGTTTTCTGGAAAATCCTGATTTTTCACTTTTTTAAAGCTATTTTCAGTAAAATATTGGCTGTAAAGCAGAAAAATTATTAATCTTTTCAAAATTTATCCATTATAATTGAATATTTCAATTTTTCTCATTTCCAATGTTTCAACATCTCACGTTTTTATTTTATTTTCGATACACAATCATAATGAATGACATGACAAACATTGTTCTCATTGAGATTTTCAAGGACTGCAAGAGATCTCGATTCGACAAAGAGACAGACTTCGATGAAGTTGCGAAACAAGTCTAATCCAAGCTAGAGGTCCCACCTAGTGATAAACTTCTATCTGACATCAAAGTTGTGTTTAAAGACTTTTAGCAGCAAGAAAACAAGACACCTTTCATTGGAGGTTGGATCTGCCATCTATGAGAGTGGAAAAATGACCAAACGGATTTACACAGACATTCATTTACTTCTGAAAGATGCTGGAGCTGATGTTCTTCCATCGTACGACAAACTGTTGAAATTTAAGAAGGAGCCGAGGAGGCCAACAGTACAAAAACTTGCAACTCCGTACAGTGGTGTGAAGTACCATTGTCACCAGTACTTGCAACTTACGTCTGCCCAATTGTTTGCATCTCTTCAGTTTCCCGCATTCCACAACCTCAATGAGATCCAACCGAAAACTTCTCACCCAAAGAATCGATAGTAGTGAATTAAGAGCCAAGATTGATCAAGTGTTACTACATGTGGCTGTCATTTTAACCACCATTAACTCAGATCGGAAAGTGAAAATTGACGAGTTCAAAGAATTTTGTCACGCTACATATCTCCATGTTGGTTCAATTCCATGGGTTGATATCACTCCAAGTGCTCATGTTGTTTTAGGGCACAGTGCCAAGTTAATCGCAGAAAATGGTAACATTGGTCTGCTCAACTATACAGAATCTGGCATTGAGGCAAATTAGTACCTATGCCACTATTGGATAAACAAGTATCGAAAGACAAACCAATTTGACAATCTATTAGATTGTATTAACAGACTTTGGGACAAGAGTGATTCCATTGTTATGAAGACAAGAGAACGTTTAAACTGCAGGTCACAGCATTCGAAGTGCAATTTATGGTTGCATCAGTGAATATGAGTCTTTGTTGTGCTTTTTGATTAATATTGATGAATGTTGAGTTATCTGACAATTGAATTATTAGGTCAGTTTTTTTCATTGTGTAACTTTTTAGTAGTGTATTTTCTCATTCTAACTGAATATTTGAAAAGCTTGTTTCATGCAGTATCAAATAAAAGTCTCATTTGTCTTCTTAGCTTGAATAGTTTTAAAGATACAGGCATTTAAAGTTTGTCCGTAACTGCCTAAATTTTGATGTTTTGGTCCTTTGACTCTTAAAAGAACGAATATCAGCTTTCCAACATCCTACCATATTATACCATCCTATTTGATGTCAAAAATGAACTCAAAGAGCTAAAAAAAGTCTAACCACTTACATTATAGGTATATATATGTAAATGTCCGCTTGACCCCCCCCCCAATTAAGCCCACAGTGCTCCGCCGTTTCGGAACCTATTAGGAAGGAACTCTCACATACACATATACAAAGTGACTTTTATATAATAGTAGAGATACTATAAGCTAACCCTCCCCTCTTTCCACCAAAACACAAAGGCATCAGCATCAGGGAGTTGACGGTTGCTGACGACACAGACTGACAAACTGGGTTTGTCAAGTTCGAATCCAGTTCGTTCTGCAGAAATACTTTCACGTAGGAATGTAAACTTTTACGTGGTCTTTTTCTGATGTCTTTTTTTGAAAGAAATCTAACTAGAGAGATATGAGGGAAACGAATGCCAAGAATAAAATTATCTGAAATGAATAAATAATGCTCAGACCCAACAACAGCAGCCGCATCAATTTGTATCCCAGATACTAGCTCCCGAAAATCTGAGGGAATCAAAAGACTGAGGAGGTATAGCACCAACCAGGCCTTGACCGGAAAAGTATGGTTAGTACTGGTATTCGTAGAAGGTTTATCGTCACAAAAATTTCAGAACAAAATGTCATCTGTCGTGATCATAATGCCAATGAGATTGCAATTTCGATGATCAATATTTTAACCACGGTGTTAATCTTAAACGGGATAATGTTAAGAGTGTTCACTAATAGGCTAGGGGACCCAGGTTCAATTTTCCCCCTAGTAAAACCAAAGACTAAAAATGCTGTTGAATATTGGCGTCGGACCATACGATGGCTTCGTTTAGTCTCAAGAGACAATGGATATTCCCTATAAGAATAGCTGCGCGTGTAATTGTGAGGCAAGGATTGCGCAATCTCTAAACACACCTCTCCCGAATCGACACTATTTGAGTCCAGTGGCAAGGAGAAGTCCAGAACGACTGGAAACAATGCCGAGAGAAGTGGAGAGCCCATACAGCACATGAAATTCCCAAATGGTCACACATTTTAATAATAACCAGACTTAACGTTGCTTAACTTCAGTGATCTAACGAGAACCGGTGTGTCAACGTAGTTATGCCCTCGGACGACGTCAGAAATAATAAAAAAAGAAAAATTCTACGTTCGCCCATAATACAACAATGGTACTTGATAACCCCTCAACACTCAGGATTATAAGGGGATAATCAAGGGCAAGTGGAGTAAATCTGAGAATGGAGTGATGTCTTTTCTACACCTCAGTATAGCAGCTAATGAAAAGAGAGCCTTTGGATCCTCCTCAACTAAAGTCAACCACTTAGATATTTATTTAATATTAAGCAGTTGCGCCGCGTCGGCACACACAACGCCGACTCAAAAACAAAATCGAGTACACTCAACATCATCTTACCATCAACGCTTACCCTGTGAACTCAGAGTATGGGAAATTCTCATATGCACAAAACAAAAATCACTGAAAAAACAAAAATAACCTAACTAAGGGTAAGGATAATGAGTAAACGTTGGATAAAATGATGGTTAAAACTATTACGAACTTGCCAGGATTTGAACCTAAAATCTTCTGATCCGATGTCAGACGCGTTATCCATTGTGCCACAAGTCCTGTCCTTATGCCGAAAGATGTTACCGCAACTGTATACAGACAGTCGCTAAATTCTGTTGGCATATTGACAATATTACGAAACGGCCCCCAAACCTTTTTGTGTGACTCGGCGTTGTTCGTTACAATATATAGATAAGGATAATCTAGGGACTCATATCTTTCAGGGGGGGGAGAATTTTTCAATTCGGTGCGTCCGTTCGAAAGTTTTATTTGTATATATATATACACACACACACACACACACACACACACACACACACACACACACACACACACACACACACACAAATAAATAAATAAACATTTAGAATTTTATTAATAGTATAGATTAAAATCGTATGAAATTTCTCAGTGCTTCAGAATAACTAAAAACATCAATTCTTACGATTCATTAGTCGTTTGGTTGGGAGCAAAGTGCAACATCTGTTTTTATACTGCATTTTGTCTTTTCTGTTTAGTGAATTAGAAATCAAGATGAGGCCATTTTTATTTTGGTCTTAATTCAGAGTGCGCCTTTTTAGGGAGCTGGAGTTTTCCTACATTAAAAACCGACATTGTACGTAACCTTGCCCTCGTGGGGAGACAAGTAGACAGGGACATAGTAGACCATTTAAAAGTTATTGCCTCTCGGCGTAATAGGAGAGAAACTCGGTTCATTTAAGAACGGTCTTTACTGTCAACCGATACGAATCGCTGACCGTGTGATTTACTAAGGAAACTTCGTGTATATGTGTATTTGTATGTGTGTGTATGTGTGTGTGTATATATGTATGTATGTGTGTATGTATGTGTTTATGTGAGCGCATGTGTTTAATATTAAACTATAAGTGTTGTTTGGTCAAGGGCAACGATTAGAGGAACTCCAATTATTGATTATTTACACCCGAACAGATGCACCGGAAATCAACAGTGCGTGTCATTGCACCCTATTAATTCCCCCCATCTATAAAGTCCTGCTCCAACAACTCTGCTCTCACCTAAATTATGACCATTTTTTTTTCTTCGACTAGTTCTTGGACACAGTTGAGTAGTTTTTGTTTGCAATATCTTTTCACTATTTCAAGTATGAAATATTGAATGCTCTTGTGTCAGACTAGATCGTGCCATACAACGGATGTTTCAAAGGAAACAGATTGACCCTTGAGATGAAGCCAGGAAACGAAAATATATGATTAGTTTCCGATCACGTTAGCTGAGGGGAAATGCGCGCATGTGTGTTGTCCGTCTAATTCAAAGTGCATATCCGAGGTGATGGAGTGTGTAAATATCTGTATATGTACATATATAAATATGTAAATATCTGTAAAAAGTTGAATATTGAATGTAGCAGCAAGTCCCGGGAACATATACCAGAAAAACACAGTTGGAAATAAGTCATACACCATGCACTATAACTATGCAATTCCTAAGGTTACGTACCCGGAGAACAGAGCTATCAAACTATGAAAAAAGAAGGAGAATGAAGCAATCCTAGTAACATGTCAGTGTTCTCAAAGATGATGGGTTAAGCAGTCCCGAGAAGGGAAAGGTAACAAAATGCCACGTTCTTATGTACGATATAAAAAGAAACTGGAATCTTAGGAAGATCGCCATCATTTCAGTAAAATTATAAGAGCAATCGGACATGAAAATAAAAAATAAATGGTAAATATACCCAGGAAACGAAATGCAAGTAAAAGTCAAAGAATTCCATTTAAAGGAATGGTAAACATCTTAAAAAGATCTATCTATTTGAATATATAAAATAACGGGCGAATGTCTGGCATCTGGTAGGATGCCCCATCCTCAGCTAAAACAAAATGGTCAGTAAATTTGAAAGAAAACTATTTCCTTGAATGAGTTTGTAATTAAAGGATACCCTAACTTAACATCAAAATCTGACACCCAAGCTCGCCATGGGCATGGAATATATGCATACATTAGAGATGACTTTCCATGGTGTAGAGACATCTTCAGAGAAGACCCTAAATTACCTAAATGTGCTACCGGGTAGCACTTGCTCACACCACTGCGTTTATATTTACTCCCTATCGCCTCCACAACATCGGAGTTACTATTTTTAAGAATATATCTGAGAAAATTGACGATATCCTGTCTGCTAATCCTTTGGCTAACATTCACGTCTGTGGAGACTTACATTGTTCACATTGTGGAATGGTTAGCCCACTACAAAGAAGACATGATGAGGGGAAATTCTGTCACGATTTCTCCATTGCTTATAACTCAGATTGTTCATGAACTCACCCATGTGCTCGACACTGACGGTCAGTATGCAAGTCTCCTAGACCTTTTTCTCACAACTCGCCCTAAGCTATGTTCATCCTTCGTTCCGTTTCTATTTCGATCTTCCGACTACTCGGTTGTATCAGGTAAGATAAAAACGAAATGTAATAAGTTCTCAGACGTACCTATCCATCGTACACCGTATCGATACTCTATGGCTGACTGGGATAGCTTTCGTACATTTATATCAGATCCACATCTGTGTTCCATGTTTAAAAAGAATGTGTCCTCTATAGTATCAGACCTGATGGATTGGTTAATTGTAGGCATAGACCGCTTCATACCCTTAAAAAATTCTATCAAAAACTTAACACCCAGTCATGGTTCTCTCCAGAATGTGCTGCTTCCATTCCGCACAGAAATCTCTTTTCCATTGCTTCCAACGTAACAGATGTACTGAGACTAAAACCGCTTTCAGGACTGATAGCAACCACTGTAAAATAAAAAAGTAATAAAGAACGCGAAAGAGTTGTATGCCCAGTCTGTTAAGTCCAAAGTAGCTGAGCAGCAGCTTGGTTCCCACCAGTTTTGGCAAATAACAAACAGGGTCCTGAACAGAAGCATATGCTCTATCCCAACCATCATCAATGGACCTGAAGCAATCTCGTCAGCATCAGACAAAGCCAAGAAGTTTGAAGCTAATTCTACCCTATGCGATCAAGGCCGCCTACTCCCCGTATTTCCTCCTGTATCTGAAAACACGCTATGCGACATACAAATATCTGTGCATGATGTTCCAAGATACTAAAAAACCTTGATTCCAGTAGAGCAACTGACCCTGCCAGCATTCCAATTATAGTGCTTAAAAAACTTCAACTAGAACTAGCTCCCATTTTCCAAAGCTGTTTAAGCGTTATCTTAAGCAGAATTGCTTCCCAGCATCCCAGAAAACCTCATCAATATGGCCAGTATTTATTAATTTAGGTGATCGGTTATTTCCCTCTCAGTACAAACCAATAAGTCTCCTGTGCGCCATGAGTAAGTTGCTGGAACCTGTGTTTAATAGAGGAGTAGTCAACCACCTCAGCAAAAAATAACCTCCTTAATGACATGCAATATGGTTTCCGTTCTGCTAGATCTACAAGCAGATGTGCTAAGGGTTGTATTTCATAGGATTAGCGAATCTCTTGCCGGATGCCTCCTTTCTAGGGCAATTTACCTTGCCATATCAAAGGCCTTTGATAGGGTATGGCATAAAGGTCTACTTCACAAGATCTCCAGTTACGGTATAGCTGGAAATGTCTTCTCAATTATTAAAACATTTCTCTCTCATAGGTTCATAAGAGTAGTGGTTGATGGACAGAAATCAGAAGCTCAGAGTATTTATGTTGGAGTCCCTCAGGGGTTCATCATGGACCCAACTATTTCCCTGATCCACATCAATGATCATTCGTAGACATTTATGCTGGCGACACTATCGTCTATGGCAACACTGTTTGTAGCTGATGTGGATTACTTTCACCATTCGACGGGTTTCCTCCATTATTGTCTGTTTTTTTCACCATTATTGTCTGTTGTATAATCTCAGTCTTCCCCTTGATTCCGATTTCTCTTAGTCATTTTTTTCAAGTTCTTTGGGACTGTCCCTAGTGCTACTACAATTATTGATATTACATTAATTTTCTTTCACATTCCTTCCAGATCTCTGTTCTGTGTATTTGCTGTATTTCATGTCTCTTTGATCTTCATCCTTTGGTCTGCTGTATGAAAAATCTACAATTTGAATTTTATTTTTCTTGCTAATTATTATGACATCCAACCTTTTTGCTTGGATGAGTTTATATGTTTGTGCGTCCATGTCCCAAAAGATTTTGTGGTTTTCGTTTTCCAGTACTGTCCCCAGTTTGTATTTGTACCATTTATCCTCATGATCGAGATGCAATCGTTTACAGAATCCCCCATGCATTACCTTCCCCCGAAGTGGCGCCGGTCCTTATATACCTTTTGGTCTAGTTTGCTGCGTTCACTTATGTGGTTATCGTTTCCTCTTTATTTTAGCTTTGATGTTGTTCGTTCTAATCGTGTTGTTTTTTGCAGCTGTCAGTAGAGATTCTGTTTCTCTGTTCATGCGTCATTTTCTTAGCCATATCCAAGTGTTTCCACGGTTATTTTCTCTTGTCCATGAATCGTCCATATAGCTATTTCTCTCCCGAATTTTTCCCCTTGTCTTTTTGTTTATGGGTTCATATTTTCACGTACTGTGCTTCTTGACAGTATGTATAATAATAGTGTCTCTCGCTTCAGCGATCAATCTTTTTGCGTTTATTATTATTATTATTATTATTATTATTATTATTATTATTATTATGTTTATTATGTTTATTATTATTATTATGATGTTTATTATTATTATGTTTATTATTATTATTATCATTATTATATGCAATAAAATTCTGTTTTAAACTTTGAAAAATGTCACAGAAACGTATGGAATGATTCAGACAACTTTTGGACCATCTTACATAAATTGAGCATCAGTTTTTGAGTGCCATAAGAGATTCAAGGAGGGCAGGAAGTCTGTGTGGGATGATGAAAGATGTGGGAGGAGTAAGGAAGTCAGAACACCAGAGTTGATTGGCCAAATAAAGAATTTCATGGATAAGGACCGTCATGTGTCTATAGAGATAATAAATGCACAGTTTGATGGCAGTGTGGGAACTATACACCACATTTTTGGCGAAGCACTGAAGATGCGGAAGATTTTCACGAAGTTTATCCCAAGGATGCTCAGAGAAGCTCAGAAAGAAAGACGTTGTCATGGCAGCAGGGGGATGATCGAGCTGATCAATTCAGATTCTGAAGTTTTTGATGCTCTGGTGACCTACGATAAAAGCTGGATCTATTGCTATGATCCAGAGACCAAGAGACAGAGTTCCCAATGGAAGCACGCTGACTCTCCCAGACCCAAGAACGCCAGACAGAGCAAATCCACACAGAAACTTATGATGCTCCCTTTTTCTGACAGCACGATCATGATCTACATGCACTAGGTTCCCACTGGAGAGACAGTCAACAAGGAATACTATGTTAGGGTTTTAAAGGAGTTCAGGGAGAGATTCTATCGAGAGAGACCAGCACTCTTCGAATCGGGCCAGTGGCATTCCCACCAGCACAATGCATCAGTCCACAGCCCATCCTTGTCAAAGACTATTTGACCAAGATGGCCATCAAGACAGCAAGACACACTTGGAACTATAGAAAATCAACGTCTCTATCCACTGTACCACGGTCACGGAAGTGTGAGCATTGTCTGAAGGTAGCGGTTTCAATCCTACCCAAAGTCGGTCAGAGGATTAGTTGGCCAAAAATATGGTGAGACGACAACAACTATGGAAGGCAGTAATTATTGAAGATACAGATCCCGTCGCGGTTAACAACCTGACGAAGGCCAGAGGAATTGTTGGCCGAAACGTCGTGGATAATAGTCCGGAAATAAATAAATAAAATATGTTAAAACGTGTGCGACGTTACACAATGATAAAAAGCTCTTTTTCGAAGAGCTTGAGGTTCCTACGTTTAAAAACTTTATGCCTACCTTAGGCATGGTTTAAACATGGCCACTTCAGTGTGTGTTGTCAATCAGATTTGATTTTAGTTCAAATGTTTATAAAATCGCAGTCGGGTTAATGCAATCGATTTGGTAAAATCCAGTTGTAAGTAACATTCTTCTAGAGGTTTAAGGTTCAATCTTCAGTGCGGGTGATACACAAAATACAATATCATGATTGACGGAATGAGATCGTGCTACACTCAAGGATTAAAAAAAGTTCCGTTCGAACTTCAGTGCAGATTCATGTCATGAGTTCGGCAGAAATATTCTCGAGTTAGATAAGAAACACCTGAAGAAGGACGGAGATTATATCGACCGAAACGTTGTATGAATAGATAACATTAATATATATATATATATATATATATATATATATATATATATATATATATATATATAGTGAAATTAATAACTAGAAATAAAAATAGATTTAAGACTTCTAAAATTCGTACTAAAATTGTCCACAAGAGTATTTGGAAAAGTCAATTGTAAAAAGTGATATTCTTCTGAAGGTTTAAGGTTCAATCCTCCGTGTGGGCGACCGAAAAATACAATTAGGACCTCTATCCAGTCATGGCTGACGGAATAAATTCTGTCCAAATTCCCGAATTCGACAAGATACACCTGAAGAAGGTCGGAGGTTATATCGACTGAAACGTTATGAAAATCCCACTCAAGATGGGAACAGTCATCCGAAGAATCCAAATAATACCATTCAAGATAAAAACTAAATAGTTCAAACAATAAAAAAGAAACATGATGAAAATTGTCCAAAATAGTTTTTTTTTCTTCTAAATTGTAGAAATTAACTAACCGGACAACACCATGTGTCCATGCTAGTTGTGGTCACGAAGTTGAAATGATAGGTGACACATAAGTTTCGATGACGTCACCTGGGAATGCAGATTGGCAAGAAAACAGGTAATCGGGGATAGGATGTTGGTGGGTCATTGTGATTGGTGTCTGGGTGGAGCGTAGGGTATACGTGCGTATTGGTGTTCGGGGTTAGGGTGTCGAGTCGGTCTCGTAAGACGGCAAATATTTATATCCATGAGTGAATCGTTGGTGAGATATGACTGGCGGCAGTGATAACATTTGATATGCAACACGGAGCAATAGCAGCGATGGCAAAATATGAAAGGAGATTCTTAGGGGCGTGAGAAGGGCAGAGGGATAAATGTGAGAATGAGTAATTCTGAGTTTGGTTCGAATAAGGAGTGGAGTGATGAGACACAGATTTGGACGACCGTGATATATATATATATATATATATATATATATATATATATATATATATATATATATATATATATATTTTTTAAATGTAAGTGTATATATATATATATATTTATATATATATATATATATTTATATATATATATATATATATACGGAGAAATAAAAATGAGGTGGGGAGAGACATGAACAAACTATGCAATCTATCTATATCAGACACGCATATACGATATAGATACATATGCATGCACTACACACACACATATATATCTTTTTCTCAATCCTTTCTCTCTCTCTCTCTCTCTCTCTCTCTCTCTCTCTCTATATATATATATATATATATATATATATATATATATATATATATATATAGTAGAAATAGTAATTAATAAAAACTGAAGAAAGTGCTCAATACTGTCGTAGAGCAAATATGCGTTTTATTTTTTATTACCGTATCTTTCTGTTAAGTTACATTATTGTTTCAGCTACCCGGCCGTTTTTTGGCCGTCTGTAGCTTCCTCAGACTTTTACAGAAATGTTTGTTATGATGGGATGAACGACCATTTCTGTAAAAGTCTGAGGAAGCTACAGACGGCCAAAATAAAAAAAAGGCGGTTAGCTAAAACAATAATGTAACTTAACAGAAAGATACAGTAATAAAAAATAAAACGTATATATATATATATATATATATATATATATATATATATATATATATATATATATATATAGTCTTGGAAGTTTATAAACCTTTAAGACTATATTAAAAAAAACTTACTTAATTTTTATATTTTTCATCATTAGTTAGAAAACTATTAAGTCAGTAAGTCATTTAATCACCTGCAATCAATGCATCAACTTGCTCTCTCGAATTGACTATAGTCCTAATGTTAATTTAAGGGATCATTAGTTGTTTAGCATAAAACACTGTTAGCATATATATATATATATATATATATATATATATATATATATATATATATATATATATATATGTACACACACACATACACACACACACACACATATATATATATATATATATATATATATATATATATATATATATATATATATATATATATATATATATATACGGAGATAGTAAAATGAGAGGGAAAGGGAGATAGATGAACAAACTATGCAATCTATCGAAGACACGCATATACGATATAGATACACATTACAGGGTCTACACGCACTTCTCTATTTTTTCACCCCTCTTTTCTCTCTCTCTCTCTCTCTCTCTCTCTATATATATATATATATATATATATATATATATATATATGTGTGTGTGTGCGTGTGTGTGTGTGTAGATAGAAGGAGAGATCCAATACCCGGAGCATTTTTTTGTTATTTTGTTTAAGGGAGGTCATGTTCGATCAACACTCCCCAAAACAGTGTTTCATGGTAAACAACTGATGATCCCTGAAAACTTAAGACTATTGTGAATTTGACAAAGCAAGCTGATTCTACAATTGACAGAGATTAATAGGCTTACTAAGAAAATAATTTTCCAAAGAAGGATTAATTAATAAACAAAAATATCATTATTTTTTATTATTTTCGGAGTTAAAAAATTCCAAGATCGGTTGGTACCTATAAAAATTACAATAAGTAAGTGTTTTTTAAAAAATTTATGTCTTTGCAGAATTTACATGTATCTACTTCCTAAAAACCAAATCAAATTTGTTCATCAGGTCCAAATCCCCTATGCATCAAGTTTCAAGTCTTTAAACCAATAATTGAGACAGGAGTTTTCTATAGACAATTCTTAGACAAACAGAGAGACAGACAATGCCATATATATATATATATATATATATATATATATATATATATATATATATATATATATATATATATGAGCAAACAATTAATAACATATGTTAAAAAACACTTTGAAATGAGCCAAAAACATATTTAATCTGAATAGGAAACTCCAGATAAATGGATAGTCCTTAATCCGCGGAGTTTCGAAGAAATACTCTCCTTCTCATCAGAGGGCAGGAATTAGCAAAATGCGGGATCGGATTTTGCATGCAGAAGTATTCGATGAAACAACAAGTAAGTCAAAGATCTTACTTGAAAACAAAATAAGTTAAGCAGAGGGAATATGGTAAAGAAAAAGGTGATTACACATTAATGGACAGTCTGGTGGAAGATAAAAAATCCAGTGACGGTAAAATCCAAATGTAAAACTTCAAGAAAGTTAAAAGAATTTCCATTTGTACAAGTAAAATCCAAGGAAATCCCGTAATTGGAAGAAGCTCTATTATAAGCTCTATTTCCTATTTTTTTTTTATCGAGCTTTTATATCTGGCTGAGATAATTTTATAAATATTAATTCCTTAATATTTATAATTTACTTTAATTTTACCATCTTGGATCATTTTGGCAAATTCAATTGTAATTTTGTAATTTTCATTTTATGTATATATATATATATATATATATATATATATATATATATATATATATATATATATATATATGAGAGAGAGAGAGAGAAAGAGAGAGAGAAAGAGAGAGAGAGAGAGAGAGAAAAAGGTAGATTGTGTGTGAGAAGGAGGGAACGAGAGACAGAGAGAGAAGGTATATGTGTTTATGCGCCCAAGAACGAATATAAAATTAGAAATGAAAAAAAAAAAAAAAAGAAAGGGATAACTTCCAGGAATTTGCCAGAAGATGTGAAAGAAAAGATGGAGGAAAGTGGGATAAACAAAGTAGTTGGTCAATGGATGTGAAGGGTTGGTTTAGGCGGAATTGAAAGAGTTATTTGTCTGTCTGGCCGTATTTCTGTCATTGTCCACTGCACATGGATTTGAATTGATATTTCAAGCCCTTCCCAGTTAACATTTCCCCATTTTCTATTTCGGAAACGACGCTGAGGCGAAATTAATCACGATTCAAAATGGCCGCCGGAAGTCACCAAGACGAAAAGAAGAAAATCATCAAATTTCCCTCATTCCCCTTAAATCTGAACGAATAAATATGACTTTCGGTATTTTTTTTTAATGCGTCCACGTATCTTTATCCGTGGCTCTCTTCCTCGGTGAATCAGTGGATCCACTAGTTTATCATGCTTCAGTTTGAAATATACAGGGTGGAACAATAAATTTGTCGGACTAAATAAAACAACGCTACACCTTTATTTTAAAACTTTTATTGAAAAAATCAATTCAGGTAACTTGATTATGTAGTAGAGATGACATGTGTTCAATGTAGCTGCCTCCAGCCTATCCCAGCTTATCTCAATCTCAGCGTCCCCCATTTTGAACTTCTTTGACGTGACTGCTGGCGCACCTCGATGTAGAATCGTTGCCCTTTCCTGACTTTCCTGGATCCGGCTTATATTGATGTCATCATCGCAAGCCCAGATAGCCGATTGTCCTTTCCAGAATTACTTCTGTCATTTGCAACCCCACCCCTGTAACAAAACCACACTTGATCTTGTGTCTAACCTTTGGAAAGGAGACAAATAATTAAAAAAAAAATTTTCTTTCTAGTGAAAATCAAATTAACATTAACTGTTTGCTTTTACGAAGGTCATTCCAAAAGTAAGTCCTATTCTTTTAAAAACTAAATTCGCAAAAAAAAAAAAAATTATAAAATCTAAATAAAAATAATAATAATGATAATGTCATTCATCAAATTCCGTCTGTGTTTGTTTACAATATCACATCAGCTGATATTTGGGTTTGATGATGAATGCCCGGGAAAAGTCACTTCTGATTAATATTTAATTTTAAAAAATGCAAAGGAAGAAATGATTTTCGGCGATTTTAAATGTGACCTTTTCTTTTCCCATGAATTAAACTCATTATTGAGAAAAAAATTAAAACAGAATGGTGAGGTATACCCGGGCTTGAGCAGTGGATCATGCGATCTGTAGTTGAACTCCAGATGACAATATATGTTTTTTTTTAAATAAGAAATGATTTGCTTTACCGGCGTAACGTAAAATATTCCCATGTAAATTTTTTTTTTATTTATAAGAGAGAAAAGACTATTCTGAAGATCGGATTTTTCGATTTTCGATACTTATTGGATGAATTTCTGTACAAAACATATCTAAGAACACTGCCAGACATATAAATTACGTTTGGGTGAAATTTGCCAAAGATAGACACAGCCGTTTCAGAACCTATGTAGAAGGAACTCTCTCTCTCTCTCTCTCTCACACACACACACACACACACGCGCACGCACACACACACACACACGCACACACACACACACACACGCGCACGCATACACACACACACGCGCACGCACACACACACACGCGCACAAACACACGCACACACACACAGATACAAGTATTTAATTACTAAATGCAATTAAGTGGCGCATAAACCAATCTTAGATAGGATCCATAAAAGAGTCTCAAATCTAATAGATTTCGAATAATCGGCCAAACTCCAACCTCTGTCCCATCGCCGCAATGTTGCATGGCTATGCCTGTTTAACAAGTATTTTAATGGAATGTGATGTGATGAACTTATAGCAGTTGTGTCCCCTCGATGTACATACTTCCCACTAACTCGACGAGCAGCGAAATCCAATCCCTTCACTATTGAGGTTCCTTGATGCCAGAAAGATTTCTACTTTACCCTACTTTACCAGTTTCTTTTCCCAAACTCGTACACTTTGGAATTCCCTCCCTATATTATGAAAAAAAATGAAATGTTACATGAGCAGACATCTTGCTGCTCAAATCCCACAATCCTCTTTTAGACACGATCCCAAATAGTAGTCCTTTGCATTTCAAGTGGCAATATGCCCTTAGTTGTTGGAGTCGAAAAGAATAAAAAAGATAAAACAACAACAACAACAACAACAACAACAACAACAACAACAACAACAACAACAACAACAACACCACCACCACCACCACCACCACCACCACAAAAAAAAAGACAAAGTACACAAAAACAATATTGAATATTTATCAATACGAACTCAGAAACTAGAAAATAGTAGACCTTCCCGACGAGACCTAATAAATAACATCAATGTCAGTTAAACATACCTAAATTAATAACAATTATCGACTGTCGATTCCTTTACCCAGAGATACTATTTATTATATATGACAAAATATTATTTATTATATATGAAAAAATATTATTTATTATACGTGACAACATATTATTTATTATATATGACAAAATATTATTTATTATATGTGAAAAATATTATTTATTATATAGAGCAAAATATTAGTTATTATATATGACAAAATATTATTTATTATATATGACAAAATATTATTTATTATATAGAGCAAAATATTAGTTATTATATATGACAAAATATTATTTATTATATATGCCAAAATATTATTTATTCATATATGAAAAAATATTATTTATTATAAATGACAAAATATTATTTATTATATATGACAAAATATTATTTATCATATATGACAAAATATTATTTATTATATATGAAAAAATATTATTTATTATATATGACAAAATATTTTTATTATATGTGACAAAATATTATTTATTATATATGACAAAATATTATTTATTATATGTGACAAAATATTATTTATTATATATGACAAAATATTATTTATTATATATGACAAAATATTATTTATTATAAATGACAAAATATTATTTATTATAAATGACAAAATATTATTTATTATATGTGACAAAATATTATTTATTATATGTGACACACTATTATTTATTATATGTGACAAAATATTATTTATTATAAATGACAAAATATTATTTATTATATATGACAAAATATTATTTATTATAAATGACAAAATATTATTTATTATATGTGACAAAATATTATTTATTATAAATTACAAAATATTATTTATTATATATGACAAAATATTATTTATTATATATGACAAAATATTATTTATTATATATGACAAAATATTATTTATTATATATGACAAAATATTATTTATTATAAATTACAAAATATTATTTATTATATATGACAAAATATTATTTATTATATATGACAAAATATTATTTATTATATATGACAAAATATTATTTATTATATATGACAAAATATTATTTATTGTATATGACAAAATATTATTTATTATATATGACAAAATATTATTTATTATATGTGACAAAATATTATTTATTATATGTGACAAAATATTATTTATTATATATGACAAAATATTATTTATTATATATGACAAAATATTATTTATTATATGTGACAAACTATTATTTATTATATATGACAAAATATTATTTATTATAAATGACAAAATATTATTTATTATATATGAAAAAATATTATTTATTATAAGTGACAAAATATTATTTATTATATATGACAAAATATTTATTATTATATATGACAAAATATTATTTATTATATATGACAAAATATCATTAAAATTAGCTGTAGTTTAGGTTACTATGGATTGTGGACTAAATACGACCAACCGGATTATTTTTCTCGGTTATGAATTAATTTCTAAAATATTAAATGAGCCTGAGACATCAAGTCATTGTCAGGGTTGCTACACAATCTGAACAATAGGTAGATCGACGTTACAATTATAATATTAATTAAAAATATTGAGAGAGAGAAAGAGAAATTGACTGTCTATATATATATATATATATATATATATATATATATATATATATATATACATATATATATATATAAATAAGCAAAATTCATCCCAAAGCAGCAAAACTAATGCTGGCTTTCTATGGACTATATATAATATATATGTATATATATATATATATATATATATATATATATATATATATATATATATATATATATATATATATATATATATATTTAAAGGAGATTAGAATAATAGTCTAAAGAGCTAAGTGTATTTTAATGTAATAGTGAAATTACTAGTTTAATTAAAATACAGGAAATGCTCGTTGTAATTTAGATATATAATAAGCTCGATAGTTAAATGTCCTAGAGCTAATTCAATATTAAGTAATGTGATTTATAATTTAAAAATTTAAAAAAATTTTAAAAATTTAAAAATCAAAATTTAATTAAATTAAAAATCAGTTTCATAAGAAGGAACAACAACAAAGTGAATTATCTGTACGATCGTTTCGGAAATCCGTGCTTTTTATTTGTGGTATACATGAAGTCACGTAGAACAATTATACATAGTTTTTTTGGTAAGCACGGTCTCCTCATCAGCAAATTTAGGAGGATTTCTATTGAATTGAAAAGACACCAAAAATAAACCTAGCATTAAAAGTAAGGCAGATGAATCTTTTGGTTTTTCTTTTTTTGAAATCAGGAACTGTATTTAAAGTAGTCATTTAGATGTTTGCTATAGCTTTTTATTTTATATATATATCAATTGTCGATTGTCATAAAATTTTAACCATAGTATAGTATTATAATCTTCTAAAATTCTGAAGATTTTCATGTAGTTTCGTCCCATAAAACCAAAAATATGAGCATTTCAATATTCAATTTGGCGACGAGTATAGATATATGTCCATATATAGATATACCACTTTTTGGGGCAATATTAGTTCGAAATCTCGGCAACTACTGATCAAAATTTAACATATGAAGGCTCATTGGAAAGCTAATGCCCTGAATTGTGTAGTGGGCTTTGTAATATTTGCCCTTAAGATCGCACACTGGGATCACTTTTCTATATTAATTTAACGTAAAATGAGCACCCACGTTATGGCCACGTTGTCTATAACGTGGATTTTAATTTTACGTTAAATTAATATAAAAAAAATGATCCCCACTTTATAATTTGTTCATATTTTAGAAACAACTCGTTTCTTTGTATTTTTACTGTTATTTTCGTTTCAGCACCCTCAAAAACATCTAATTGTGGCAATTTTAAAGCATTTTTCGTGTGTGGAAAGATACTGCACCTTTACCAATTCTTCAGTTATACTCATTTGTTTTCCAAGTTTTGCATACGAATTACAAAATATCTAGAATTTTCCCCAAACCTCTGGCCTTGATGATTTTCATACGTAAAGTAAATTTCACAGTGTATAAGGCTTATTTGATACTGGAGATATTCATAATCGTACCCTATTTCCAAAAGAGGAGAGATATAAAGGGTGGTCGCTAGAAAAGCGGGAAATTTGAAGGTCAGCTTAGATCATGAGCTTGGAATGATATCCCACAAGTTACCTTTCAAAACACCACGCGAGCTTTTATTTCTAGGTAAAGACGCTGCAGTAAAGTGAACGGACGACATTGTGAGTATCTATTAGTATAATATAACAGTTGTCTTTGAAAAACTTTGCAAAAATTATTCTTTGTAAAAATAAATCGTTGTTTGACAAATTTCCCGCTTTTCTAGCGACCACCCTGTAATATATAAGAACTATTTGGAATCAAGTCTTGCTGTTATTTCAATATTTCAGATTATTTGAAATTATAGTAGCAAGTTTTTGTCTCCCCTCCATCAAGGCCAAAGGTTATATATATATATATATATATATATATATATATATATATATATATATATATATATGATGGACTCTCCCGTCGATTTTGACGTATGAGCTTCCACCACAACAACTAAGTTTGCTCGGAAAATCCACATAGGTGATTTGTTTTGTAGTGGTGAAGGCTTTGTGTAGAACCAACTACACTTTTTGGTATTATTGCTAACCTTTGTCGATGCAGATAACTGCCACAGAACAGAGCACACAGTAGACTGCAGGTTTTTACATCAGTTTCCTTCTTCCATATGCATGTCTTAACAGAGAGTGGGGGTGCATCTCCCCCAGGGAATTAACGCGCCCCCAAATACCAAACTGGAAATTTCTACAACTCGGCTAGGTACATACAGCGCTTAGCCTTCCCAAATATTCACCCATCTAGTAATAGCCGGGATCAACGTTGCTTAACTTCGAGGATGTGACGAGAACCGGCGTGTCAACGTGATTTTGTCGTATAATCCAAGTTCTGAATTAAGTTCCCTTCTCTACCATACCAATTGTTTAAATGCATATTTGCTGCTCAGATACGCATAAGCTCCATCTCCCCACTATATAAATTAAACTCCCTTACCCCTCATACAAATTAAGCTCCCTTTCCCCACCATACAAATTAAGCTTCCCTCCCAATCATACAAATTAAGCTTCCCTCTCCACCATACAAATTGAGCTTCCTCCCCACGATACAAATAAGGCTCCCTTTCCACCATACAAATTAAGCTCCCTCCCCACCATAAAAATTTAGCCACCTCTCCACCATACAAATTAAGCTTCCCTCTCGACCATACAAATTAAGCTCCGTCTCAACGATACAAATTAAGCTCCCTCTCCACCATACAAATTAAGCTTCACTCCCCACCATACAAATAAGCTCCTCTCAACCATATAGATTAAGCTCCCTCTCCACCATACAAATTAAGCTCCCTCTCCACCATACAAATTAAGGTCCCTTCCCCCACCATAAAAATTAAGCTTTCCTCCACAGCATATAAATTAAGCTCCCTCTCCACCATACAAATCAAGCTCCCTCTCCACCATACAAATTAAGCACCCTTTCCCACCATACAAATTAAGCTTTCCTCCCCACCATATATATTAAGCTCCCTCTCCCCCATACAAATTAAGCTTCTCTCCACACCATATAAATAAAGCTCCCTCTCCACCATACTAATTAAGCTCCCGTTCCCCACCATATAAATTGATTGCCTCCACACCATACAAATTAAGATTACCTCCCCACCATATAAATTAAGCTCCCTCTTCACCATACAAATTAAGCTCCCTCTCCACCATATAAATAAAGCTCCCCTCTCCACCGTACAAATAAAGCTCCCCTCTCCACCATACAAATTAAGCTCCCTCTCCGCCATAAAAATTAAGCTCCCTCTCCACCATACAAATTAAGCTCCCTCTCCATCATACAAATTCAGCTCCCTATCCGCCATAAAAATTAAGCTCCCCTCTCCACCATACTAATTAAGCTCCCTCTCCGCCATAAAAATTAAGCTCCCTCTCCACCATACAAATTAAGCTCCCTCTCCATCATACACATTTAGCTCCCTATCCGCCATAAAAATTAAGCTCCCCTCTCCGCCATAAAAATTAAGCTCCCTCTCGACCATACAAATAAAGTTTCCTCTCCACCATATAAATTAAGCTCCCTCTCCACCGTACAAATAAAGCTCTCCTCTCCACCATACAAATCAAGCTCCCTCTTCACCATAAAAATTAAGCTCCCTCTCCACCATATAAATTAAGCTCCCTCTCCACCGTACAAATAAAGCTCCCCTCTCCGCCATAAAAATCAAGCTCCCTCTCCACCATACAAATTAAGCTCCCTCTCCACCATACAAATTAAGCTCCCTCTTCACCATACAAATTAAGCTCCCTCTCCACCATATAAATAAAGCTCCCTCTCCACCGTACAAATAAAGCTCCCCTCTCCACCATACAAATAAAGCTCCCTCTCCGCCATAAAAATTAAGCTCCCTCTCCACCATACAAATTAAGCTCCCTCTCCATCATACAAATTCAGCTCCCTATCCGCCATAAAAATTAAGCTCCCCTCTCCACCATACTAATTAAGCTCCCTCTCCGCCATAAAAATTAAGCTCCCTCTCCACCATACAAATTAAGTTCCCTCTCCATCATACAAATTTAGCTCCCTATCCGCCATAAAAATTAAGCTCCCCTCTCCGCCATAAAAATTAAGCTCCCTCTCGACCATACAAATAAAGCTTCCTCTCCACCATATAAATTAAGCTCCCTCTCCACCGTACAAATAAAGCTCTCCTCTCCACCATACAAATCAAGCTCCCTCTTCACCATACAAATTAAGCTCCCTCTCCACCATATAAATTAAGCTCCCTCTCCACCGTACAAATAAAGCTCCCCTCTCCGCCATAAAAATCAAGCTCCCTCTCCACCATACAAATTAAGCTCCCTCTCCACCATACAAATTAAGCTCCCTCTCCACCATACAAATTAAGCTCCCTGTCCGCCATAAAAATTAAGCTCCCTCTCCACCATACAAATTAAGCTCCCTCTACACGATACAAATTAAGATCCCTCTACACGATACATATTAAGCTCCCTCTCCGCAATACAAATTAAGCTCCCTCTACATGATACAAATAAAGCTCCCTCTCCACCATACAAAGTAAGCTCCCTCTCCACCATACAAATTAAGCTCCCCCTCCACCATACAAATCTGGAGAGGTTTGTTGTCACTCTGATTCCAGGGAACACCACAACTTGCTGATAAAGAGGAATATTTGATGATGGCCTGTGTGAAAACTCCTAGTGAGTACAAATAATAATAATAATAATAATAATAATAATAATAATAATAATAATAATAATAATAATAATAATCATAATATTTTCAACATATAAACAAATGACATGAACACAAACCGGTAACCGATTATAAAATAAAAAAAAAATTATAAAACAACCTGGAACATGTAAGTAAAAGGCCAAAACGTCTAAACAAACGATAACAGTCAACAGGAAAAAAGAACCTTCAAAATCATAGATTTAGCCGTTCCAGCAGTTCACACGGTAAAGAAAAATGAAGCGTACATAGAACTTGGCAGGGAGCTGAAAAGAATGTGGAATATGAAAAAGGTTATAATACGTCAAGATTTTTTAGTCCGTTGAAACGGGTAAAAATTATAAGCTATTGACTTAGAATGAGTACGTTATGCCAAATTGAACATGGTTGTATTTGCGTTCATTTTTACATTAAATACAAATCTTTATTGTGAACAGAACGGATACAATAATATTTAGTCTGCTGCATCTCATCGTAAGAAAGGTTCGAAAAAAAAAAAAAATAGTCAGATTGGCTGAGTAGTTTTCGAGATAACTTATATTAGGTTGGTGCAAAAATAATGTCGCTTTTTCCAGAGAAGTTTAATGAAAAAAAACGACATTATTTTTGAACCAACCTAATAGAGTAAATGTAGTATTGTGTGGACTAATTCATATTGATCGCTATTAATTAATTATGCATTGCGCAAGTATCATAATACTTAGTTCGCTGCACCTTTGCATAACAAAGATCCATACAGAATTTTAGCCAGATTGACTAATTAGTTCCCGGAAAAAATGGAACGGATAATTAGTTTCTGGAAAAAATGGAACGGAAAACAAACAGACTAATAGAAATATGATATAGATAATAGTAATAATTGTAAGGCACTTCTACACTATCCGAACGAAAATTTGTAGTCGAGAAGTAGAGTTTTCAGATAAAAAAAACAATGGTTTCTACTATTTTTTTTTTCAGTTCTAATAAATTACAATGTTAGCTTCCAAATTATGGAGTCGAAATTACCTGAATATTATTGAATTATTAAAAAAAAAAAAAGCTTTAATCGTGTTAGCGGGTGATAAATTGCGGCCATCTTGTTTTTTATAAAATAAATCGAAACGGAAAATTACCTCCTTTTTGAACTCTCCTGTGTCTTACATAAGTGAATACGATCGTTTTCTTCAAATTCTATTCTCTATTTTCTATCTCATCGATTTTCGTAACTTTTGGATATAATCATCTTAAAAATACGAGAAATACGTTGTTTTCATATGAAATTCAGTTTTACAAATTCCGAAATTTCGTTCTGATAATTTAGAAGCGCTCAGTAAGAACTGTTTTAAAAAGTGGAAATAAATGGATTAGATAAATTGAAATCAACGGTATGATTAATGCCATACAAGACATAGTGCAGATGAAAAACGCTGAACTATTAAGAAAAATCTTCGAATGCAGAAACCAACCCACATAACTAAATAACGTTAACCAACCACAGATAAGTTGAAGTAGAAATTGTAACAAAAATATCCCAAAAGAACATTAATGTAAGTACTAGGAATCCCATAATCCACCACAAACACGTTGTATAACAGCAGTTGATACTGCACAGAATAGCCGTTAAAGATCAAAGAGTATGCCAAGAGGATAAAGCGCCACCCAGATTTACGCTGAATGGACGCAGAAAGTACAGCAATTGTAGGGAGACGTATTGATAAACAAATTTCAGAGAAGACCACTAATAATAAATCAACGATAAACGAATGTTGAGATAACACAAAATGATTTGCAATCGTCACCGAAACAGATTGCTGGAAATCTTGTTGTCACTCAGGCTCAAGGGTACACTATTTGTTATTGCCAGTTAGAAATCGCTGATGATGACACGTGTGAAAACTCATAGTGAGTAAATAATAAAAATAACAGCCCCACCTACAAAGAAAGAGCATTTGTATCCATTTTTTGGACGCCATAATCTAAAAAGTAGTTGGTCGACCACCCAGAGCGTAGATCGGCGTCAGAACCTCCACAAACCGGATTATTATTAATAGCAACGAAGCCGTTCCGGATATTAGGTTGTCAATTTAATTCAGTCGGATAAAGGATGTTGCCCGCTTTGACGAGACGCAAACGAATCGTCTGTAGAATGACTCGATCGAACGTGTACGATGCAGTCCAACTGTAGGAAGTTGTCAAACGAAAATCAGGCCAAAGCAGACGACACCAGCAAATCTGTCATGGCGACTGACGGGGAAATTTCTTTGTAATGGCGGAAACAAATATGGCTGCTGCTTTGATTTGCGACCGTTGTATTATCATTATTATACTAAAGCTGCATCAATCAAATTTTTCGATTGCAGAAAATGTATGTTAAAATATTCTAGTTATGTTTGAAAAAGAAAATCCATTTTAATTGTTTTAATTAGTTGTAGTATGTAACTTATTCGCCAAGTGACCTTATTAAGTTTTTGTCTATTATCCACACTCTCTTTCTAACTGTCTACTGTTTTACTCTCTCACTCTTATTTTATACACTTTCTATTACTTTCGCTTCTGGTCCTCCCTCTCCTTTTCATAACCAGCTAGGGATTTTAATCCTCTCTGCTAAATAAACAGAGATTAGACCATTGTGGTAATGACCTGGTCCCTGTTGATTGCGGTGTAATGCTGGTTCTGTGCAGTTCTAGGTGGTCCACCCTCCTAAGCGTTGTTTTTCCCTTTCAGAATGGGTTGGTTTATTGCTAATCGCCCGAGGCACCCTTAGCGGGGATTCCCAGGCACAATTTGTGAGCCAGAATGCCTTTCCGTAGGGGCGCTGACTCCTCAGTCCCACTTTCCGACCCTGGTGTCGAAGAGTTTTTGCGGGCCAGAATGCCTCTCCGTAGGGACGCTGACTCCTCAGTCCCACTTTCCGACCCTGGTGTCGAAGAGTTTTTGCGGTGGGAGAAAACTAAATATACTCTTTATTTTTCTTCATGAACAGCCAATGGTAATAAAATTAACTAGATTAGAATAGTTCATTATAAACAGTAGAGATATCACCGTAACTATTAGTACTATACAACGTATATCTCACCCCTCCTCCTCCTCCTCCTCCTCCTCCTCCTTCTCCACCTCCTCCTTTATTTAACTTATTTAATGTTTGTACTATTATTCTTCTATTTTCTATTATGATGATCATCACAATCATCATCGTCGTCATGATGATAATGATGATCATCATAATTATTATTATCACCATTATCGTCGTCGTTGTCGCCGTCACCCGGGGAAGGAACGTGTTTTTAAGTATCTTCTCCCATAATTTTATCCCCATTGTTTGTTTTAATCAAACCTCGAACGCAAAACAAAAACAAAAACTATGGAATAAATAAATAAATAAACAAAAATAAAATCAAAACAAAAGAAGTGAGACGTTTGTAAAAAGAGAGACATTAGTTGTTAACTTCTTTTTGATGTTGGCACCCGGAAGTGATTCTCACATCGACAACGGAAACCGGAAGCGCACAACTTTATAGCGTCGAATGTCCCTCGCGTTTATGGGAAAACTTTTTCTTCTTGCTGTCCTTCATTTTGATCGTCCATTTTTTCTTTCTTTTATACCTATCTCTATCCCTTTAAAAAATTCAAGGAAGAAAGAAAGAACAAAATGATATATTTATTTATTTTCATTTTTTGATATTTTACTGTTTCATTTTTTTTTATTTTGTGTCATTTCTTTCATTTCAAGTTTTCTTCCATTGTTGCATTCATTTTTTGGTCATTTTTTAATAAATTTTCTTTTTACTTCTTATTTTTGTGTTTCTTCTGTTTTTAATTTGTTTTCTTTCTTTAACATGAAATTATTATTGTTTAATGTTATTTTTCTTTTTCTTTCTATCTTTATTATCATTTCATTATTTTTTTCTTTTATTTTTCATGCCATACTGCAGTTTCTTTTCTTTTGTTTCTCTTTCCTTTGTATTATCTAACCTTCTCATTTCCACTCATTTCTTCTCTCCATCTTTCCCTCTCTCTCTGTGGGCCGTTCACTTTAAACCGTTCTCTTTCTTTATACAGTGATGTTCTGAAGAACAAAATGTTTATATTTTTTAATTTTTTGAAAATACATTTTTCACATGAATATCTTTTCTTTGATTATGAAACGAAGAAAATTTATTGAACAATTGAATTTCATTTACTATACAGCATGAGTTGTCTCCCCTGCGATCACTATACTACAGTATGACCCGGGATACGGCATTAAAACTTAGTAACAAAATACAGTACAGTATATAATACACATGTATATAATCAAATAACATTATAAATAACACCGTAAGGCAGGGCAAATACCGTAACCAGGGACCGGAAAAACATTGTATTCCACATCGTTACCTGAAATCCGTATCCAGGGGTTACCGTATGCCGGGTGTCTACTGTACATCTTTCTTTGAGCTTTTTTCTCCCTTTCCCATTTATGCCTGTTTTTTTTTTGTTTTTTTTTAATTTCTTTCATTTTTAAACTATTTAATTTTCTCTTATCTTCACTGTTTTGTTTTTGTTTATTATTTTTTGTATTTTTGCTAGTTTGATATTTCATTCTCTCATTCTTGATTTTTCATTCTTTCTTTATTTCTTTCCTTCTTTTCCTTCATCCGTTTCCTTTATTGATTCATTCTTTCGTGTGTGAAGTTTTTCCAGAAACAAGTATACTCGTAAGATAGCTTTTGTTTCGAAATTGACATTAAATTCTATAACTATATGTAATACTATTTAATCATAGCTCTGCAAAATAACTATTTTTATTCGTTTTAGTTAACAGACGATCGCCGACTACTAAACAAAGAGGCAACTCATGAAATGGCGACAAAAAAATAACAAGAACAATGAAAAGAGTAAAAGGAGCACGTGTCAACCACCGCGCACTTTCTTTGGTGCATTGATTGCTTGTCGATGAGAACATTACAAAAATAATAATAATTTAATTCAAGATAGACAAAGAAAGAATTAATTTTGTAACGTAGACGCTGGCTCCGTCATTAAATGATCAAGCCAGGACACATGGGCATATTGACGACTCACGTGTCGAGTTAATATTGCGCCAACATTTAAGCCGTAGTATAAACGGTACGTCACGAAATGGAATGCATATATATATATATATATATATATATATATATATATATATATATATATATATATATATATCAAGATCGAAAAAAGGAGAAAAAGAAAAAGAAAAAGACGCGTGGCGATTTAGAAAGTAAACTTGACAAGTCACGAGTGTCCTCCTTCTACTCTTTCGAAAGCGAGTCGGCCGACCGGTCAGTCCTAAGGAGAATTCAGTAACGCAATAGCGGATTGTAGTTAAAAACAAAGGATTCCTATCTGACGAGAATGAAAAAAAAGGAAAAAGAAAAAAAAGAGTGAGACTATTTTGTCGTGTTGAAAATACGTGTCAGCGACTTGTGTGTGAAACGAATGAAAAAAAGTTCAGGAAATTTTTTTTACTTTCTATGAGAGTCTCTTAATATATCGGTTGGTTTATTTTTAAAATTAATAACAATATTACAATTTCAAAAGAAATTGGACAGTGGTACATTCCTTTGTCCGTGATATTAATTGGTCAAACAATGTACAAGAGTTTGTTCTAGATCTGAAATAAATACGGATGAAAATTAGACCACAAAATAAACGACAAAAACTGACGTACATTGATGTACCTATTTACAATACCTCCCCACGGGACAGAGTTAGACACCAGGGTCGTTTTTTAACGTGGAGAAAAGATGTAAACCGAGAAGAGAAAGGGATTCTGATATGAAGACGGAAAACTCAAGGAATGAGAAGAGGGACCAACAGAGCGATTGTTTATCTTTAAAAAAAACCAATGGAAGATAGAATTAATATTTAAAAAATAAAAACAGTTGTCTTATTCATTTCAAAGCGAATAGCTCATACCCGGACAAGAATTGAAAATGTAAACTGAATTACGTTTCTAAGACCAAAAACATCGTATTTGGCAAACAGACGATAGAATTAGATTTGCTCGAGTTACATGTAGTGTTTTTTTATAAACGGTTGAATATTATGCGATTTTTATAACTTTTACTTTCGTTTCTTTCTTATATCTTTTAAAATCCGTTTTTTTAAAAAATATTATTTCTATCGTTTACCTCCTTTATCCTTGTTATTTTCTTCTGTATATCTTTCATTTTTTATTTTTGCATTTTTTCGTTTTCATATTTTTTCATTCAATTCTTGTGGCCACTCTTTGTTTCGGTTCGTTTCGTTTTCTACCATCTTTATTTTTTCTTCTGCGTTTTTTCTGTCTTTCTTTTATTTGTTCTTTCTATATTTCTTCTACTTATTTCTTTTGTTTTTTGTTTTTTTTTTACTTATTTCTTCTTTTTTTCGTTTCTTTTTAATTACTTTTAGTGGTTATTTTTCAAATCTTTCTTACTTATTTGTTTTTTGTACGTGCAATTATTATGTTCTTTTATTCATCCATTTATTTATTTTGGACTATTATCCTTATCTTCTTGTTGTTGATTCACGACGTTTCGACCAATTATTCCTCTGGCCTTTGTCAGAAAGCAACAACTAGAAGATAAGGATAATAGTCCACAATAAATAAATAAATAATACAAATTGCTCATCTCAATTAATTAAATAGTATATTCTTTATTTAATGTTGCCTTCTTTTTTTCACTTCTCGCTTTCATTTCGTGATATTTTGTTTTCTTTTTTCCTTCGCTGCATTCGTTAATTTTTCCCTAGTCTTCCTCTTTTTAAATTTATTTTAGTTCTTTTTTCATTCATTCATTCATTCATTCATTCTTTCTTTCTTTCTTTCTTTCTTTCTCGTTTCTTTGATTGTCCATTTCTTCCTTATTTCATTTCCCCCTTCCATTTAACGTTTCTTTCATCCCAATCTTTCTTTTAGTTTATTCGTTCAGTTTCTCCTGTTTTTCTTCCTTCCTTTATTTCATCTAATTTTGTTATTTCTTCATCTATTCCTCATTTCTTTCTATCCTTTTGCAGCAAGTTGCTAGATGATTGATCTTACAACTAAGAAAGTACACAGATAAAAATACGGAATTCTTCACAATAAAGTACAATAAAGGTTAGAATATGGAATGATGACTCAGAGATTGAGCAGCAGAAAAGGCAGGGCGACGTCATTGGACACTACATTACGTTATAACGGCTCTAGGAATAGGGTAGTAAACATGATTAGAAGCTTGTGAGTGAGAAAATGCAGAATGACGTCACTATGAACTGGATAGTCAAAGGATGAAGCTGAATAGTGGACACAGGCAGGACGATGTCATTTGTAACGATAGTAAAAATATAACTGGAAGCTGGAAATTGTACACAGGCAGGATGATCTCACTGAAAACTGGTTAGCAGGATAACTAGTAGCTGGATAGCATGTATAGGCAAGATGACGTCACTGGATATTGGATAATATGCAAAGCAGGAATGATGTCACACAGAGAACCTTCTTATGCGTAGACTGGCACCTTGATAACAGACAGAGACAGCATGGCGAGACTGGGATCTGGATAACAGCATGACTCGAAGCTGAATAACAGGCGCAGGCAGGATACGGTCACAGGAAACTGAATAGTAAGAGGATAATTAGGCGCTGAATAACGGGTATAGACAGAATGACGTCACTTCAAACTGTATAGCTGGTTTACTGGTAGCTGGATTACAGGCAGAAACAGAATGGCGTCACTAGGAACTGCATAGTAGGACAACTGGCAACCGAATAGCTGATAGAGGCAGGATGACGTCACTGGAAACTGTGTAGTATGTAAAGAGAGAAGGATAGAAGTTAATGTTACACTCCCCCCCTGAACAATGCTTAGTAACTCTATAAATTTTTAAAGAAAAACTTTAAAACAGTTTGACTAAGTTAAAAATATATAGATCGGCCGAGAATAATATTTTGATGCGTTTAGTGGCAGTTATTTCTTGGATAATTTTTTTAGATTTTCGATTTCATGTTGTTACCTACGAGATATGAAAGCTAAAATTCATATCTGACAGCAGACGTATCGAATTGTTAAAGAGACAATCTTATATTGAAAAAGAAAAGCGTTAAAACGCTTTCAGAAAATGAAAGCTATGCAGGTAGGTAAAAAGTTAAATTTTATTGCGATTAGTAACCGTTATTCGATGTATGTTTTGTTTGTTTTCGATTTCGCGGTTGTTAACTATACTACATAATTGCCAATCAATTTTTTTCTAGGTAATATTTTATAAACAAATAGTTTGTGAATGATAGGAAAGTTATTGTGTATAATCTGACAGCCTTTTCTTTTCTTTCTTCTTTTTTTTATATTTCTGTAACAGAGCGCGTGTGAAAATATCAACAGGAGCCGAAGAATAGCTAGCTAGCGAAAATATTAGCAGCAGCAGCAGACATTAAAGCACGTATGCAAATTAGCAATTGTGCGCCAACTTGGGTCACAAGAAAAAGAGAGAAAAATACTCCTCGTGGTCGGGAGAGAAACAAAATGTACGTCGGGGAAGATAGACATGTAAATTGAGGGCGAGGAAGCGCTGGTTAAGGCCTGCGTCGGCTTGAGGCGACAGAGACTTTTAAAAAAGCACACGTGTGTGCGAAGAGACTTTGGAAAATAATGAAATGCATTGTTTTGGAAGAACCACGAATAAATGCATTTCATTTGCACTTAAAAAAAATGCTTACTCGTATAGTTATTTCTTTCCGATTTATGTATTATTTGTTTGTTCCTCTGCGGTGGTATCAGACAGTGTGGGGGTCCGAGAGGTTTGAACTCTAATGACACAATTAAAAAGTAACGACCACGGTACAGATATACACATTACTGTTTCCATTATGATTGTTATGTAACACAATATTACATTATTAGTTTTTATTTAATTTTACATTTGTAAGAATCTTTAGCTTGTTTGAAACCTGCATGTTTATTTATACTATGTGAAAACTGGATTCTGGAATAATAGCACATAAGTATCCTGTACCTCTACAAAGCCACCATTCGCCCATGCATGGAGTATTGTTACCAGATATAAGCTAGTGTATCTAACACTAGTCTCTCCCTATTTGATATGGTCCAAAAATGAGTTTTCAATCTAATAGGTCCTACTTTGTCAACTAAGCTCCAACCCCTGTCCCATCGCTGCAGTGTTGTATCTCTGTGCCTGTTTTGTATTGTGGAATTATTTATTTTTGTTTGTTTGTTCCTTTGCAACGATACCAGACGGCGTGGGGGTCGAAGAGAGGTTTGAACTGTAGTGGCACAGTTAAACAGTAATGGCCACGCCACATTACACCCCCACGATTTTCTATTTTGTTTTGTGTTGTGTCTGCACAAATAATTAACAAGAACACGGAAAGTAAAGGTATACAATAATATATTAGGAAGAAAAGTTATATACATATTTACATGTCTTCAGATATACTTCAGTTGGAGATATTCCGGCGTGTTGCATGTCTTACTGGAGGCAATATAGGCGTCTTGCCTATTTGGCGGTCGGTTGCCGAACTCCCTCCGTATTGGTGATTGATACCTTTATATATCTGACTCACCCGCCTATGTTAATTAGTAGGCGTCGCCACAACATTTTGTTTCTTCCAATCACAAACTTCCTTAGCTTTCAAAATCTCTATTTTTCTTAACTTTTTTATTTAAACATTTTTTCTAACAGGAATCCATCCAATTTTCTTCTTCAATTTCGCTTACTGTATAAATTCCACATTTTTTGTTTACACAATATTTGAATTTGCCGCCTATTTTTACGGTAAACAACTTTTCTCACGATACTACGGTTCAGCGATCTTCCCTAAATGTCACCTCGTTCTGTCAGTTCATACTACACGAGTACAATCTTTTATTACCTCTGATCTTCAACAGAAGTCGATTTCAATATGCAGCAAATGTTGGCAATAAAAGACAATAACATCGTCACCTAAAAAAGAATATCCAAAATTATTTTCGTACGTGAGATTGGCTAATATGTTTTGATATGTGACCCCTAAGCACAACCAAAATAAAGCAAAGGAGAATAAAGGTAAATAAATAAATAAATAAATAATGATATTTAAAAGACAATCGAAAAAAACCCAATAAAAATAAAAAAACAAAACAAAAACAAAATGGCGAGAATGGAATCGATGAAGCATACACAATGAATTTTTGCCAATTTCCTTTCTTACTGATTTTATTTCACGTTTCATTTATTTCTATTCAAAACGTAATTGTCCCTATTCAATTGAGGTCGTCTGCTTCAATCAAATTCTGCCAACGTCTCCCCGCTATATTTCCCGCGCCTGTATCTAACCGCTGATTTAGACGAGACGCGCTTGTTTCAAGCACAAATTAATCACTGATATTCCTCTCCTTTGTATCAATTATTGTATTTGCATTTACTTCCCTTATGAGGCTTTGTTCTTAAGAATGGGGCCGCTGTACCCCTAAAAAGGATCTCTTTGATTTCAATCAAGTTCTAAACTTTCAGGAAAAGTGTGTGTGAGAGAGAGAAAGAGAGAGAAAGAGAGAGAGAGAAAGAAAGAGAGAGATGGGGGTAGTGTGTTTATTTATTTTACAAGATCAGGTAAGCTGGCAAGTAAACTACATAGAGGCCTCCGTGTTTCATTGCCACAGCAAAACATCAGGGTAAATGAATGAAACATGGACGATTCTATGAAGCTTACTAGCTACAGATCTATTTTCACGTGTGGTGCATGTGGTCATTAGTGCTAACTTAACAACAAAATTTTAGGAATGAAAGCAAGAAAACTTGAATTAACGAACAAAATATATTTATATCAGCAATTTTACAGAGACGTAAAATATGCTTTGAGAGACCAAAGTTTTTTGAGAAATTTTAAAGTTCTTGGATAAGAAATAGATAAAAGCATTAGAAAGTTCGTTTCAAAGTTCCATATGTGTGCGCGCGAGTCTACTGGAGATATATCAGCATTTTTAAAAGAATTTCAGCGTGGTGCATTTCAGTCTTCTAGGCTGGGCGTTGTTGGTTTTGAGAATCGAGGCGCGTCGCACGAAGGTGTCCCTCGGAATAACTGTAAATTTCTGTTCAACAAGCCACCGTTTTAAAGGCTTGTTTAATTTCACATACAGTTGTTAGTTTTCGGATTTGAAATGATTTTTATTGGCTGAGTGCACGCATTCCTGTGACAACCGACTTGATAAATAAAGCGAATCTCAACAAAGCGCAGAAAGAAAAAGGGTTAGCGATTAGAGTCATTTGCTTTTTAGCGTTCATAAGAATCACTTCGCGATTCAGTCGCTACAGTATCACGTGATTTCCAGTGTTTCAACACCTAGACCGTTTTTCTTTATTTACTTTATCAGCCACGTTGTTATTGGTCGGAAGGTAGAATTTTAAAATTAACTTTTTTTTCACAAAGGAGTCCTCGCTTATCAAGTCCTGGAGGCCACCTGAGGATAAGGGTTAAAGAGTGTACGGTAGTCAATGAGACAGTATTATAGTAATCGTTAGTAGTGGAAATTTGGTAAATTGGATTACTTAAGGGGAACGGCTTATCAAGAACTTGTTTAAGTTCAGGACGACCATATTGTAGTCATCTGGAAAGCAGGGAAATGGTAGAGAGTTCCACAGGCGGGCAGTTCTAAGACAGAAGCTTTGTTTAGGTTTAGGCACAGATAAAGAGTGGGAGGAATTATTATTAGTGGTTTCAACTAGACGAGTGTTTTTCGTGATAATTTTCCTTAAAAATTTGGCAAGGGGGGTATAGATTGGAGCTCTGGAGAGCACTTGCCATGAAAATAAAGACAGAACAGAAACAGGCTTTAAACGTCTTTTCTGTGGGAAAGAGGTTGCAGAGAAGAGAAAACGGCATCCCCTAATAGGCTACGAAGCCTATTTTTTTTTTAACTCGTTCAAGGTAGGATATGGTGCTTCTAAGCGCTCCTACCTAGATGTAGCAACAGTACTCCATCCTAGTACCTAGTTCGCTCTTATACATAAATCCCAATACTTGACTTCCAAGATTTTCAGATAGTTTGTAGATCGGGTCATATTTGCTGAAACCCCAAACATTCCATTCGAACTTCTAATGCATGACATGCAAGTTTGGAATCGACGACTGCGTTGAACTTCCGTTTCATCAACCCTGAACGCTATTTGCGAATGAAAGTCACCTGACCGTTTTAGGACTACTTCAGCCGATTACGCACCCTTCGTATACCGAGAAGCAGGTGTTGTTAATATTTTCTTCACTGACGATAGGCGTTCTAAAAGTGATGCTTCCTATTTTTTATTCCACCCGAATGAATCAGAAGCAATTGTAAATTGCATTGTTAAGACGACTGAACTTATACATTTATAGCCTGAAAGTTTCATCCCTCTGTTGCAGATAATGACAGTGTGAGAATAAGAAAACAATACCTGTCATGAAACAGAGATGCGTCATTGAATTCATGGCAAAAGTGCACTGAGAAAGGTGGTGCCTATGTAGAAAAATAAATTCTGGAGCACAAAAGGTCGCTCGTTTTAATGGTATAACTTCGGTCTTCGTAGCTCTTCAACTTTTTGGGTTAAAAAAATAGGACGCTTTACTTTTCGAACCACCCTTGTACGAAAAAGCGCGCCCCGGACGCTCATTGACAGCCATTGGCTATCGCTGGCAAAACGTGCATTAAGAATGGTGGTGACTATGTATAAAAATAGATTCTTGGCCACAAAAGATCGTCCGCTTTACTAGTATCACTCTCGTCTTCGTAGCTCTTCAACTTTTTAAAGTAAAAGATAGGAGGCTTTACTTTTGGAACATTGTTAAGCAACGCCATTATCTGATTCACCGAAGGTCGATGGAGTTCGACATAAAGATTCTTAATTTCAAAAAGATGCGCATGAACAAAGTCGGAGGTTACATCGGCTGAAACCACGTGAAAATACGAAAAAAAAAATGATAATATAAATTTGATTATCAAAATTATCCAAATTATCAATCCGTATCTAAAAATTCCAAATAAAAAAATGGTAATAATTAGGACTAGGACAACAGCATATTCTTTTCATTGTTTTGACTCTCTAGTGTGTATCCGTTGATATCTTATATGCTTTTATGGAGAGTAATGTGGTTCTCGGTTGATTAACTGTGATTAACTGTGTCGGATATATACTCGAGAGTCAATACAATGACAAAAATATTCTGTTTTCATAGCCCTAGTAATAATTTACCAATTTAGGGATGCAGGGTGTAATAAAAATATTATGAACTACTAGCGGGGTAGAGGGGCGCCCGGACTTTCCAGGTTATAAATTACGCTTAAATTTATATACAGATTTCGTCTTTAATATTACAGGACCATTCTCTATTGAATATTATATTGTACCCAATATATAGTAGTGATTTCAAAAGTAAAGTAAAAAAAAAATGACTTGGTTGGCATCAGCTAGAATCGAAACCAAATCGTTTAGCTCTCCACTTGCGTCTCTTACCGATGTAGCTATCGAATGATATACAGCAGCAAAAAAAAAAAAAAAAAAAAAAAGAAACGAAAAAAGAAAAGAAAAAAAAAGACTTAATATTAAACGACCTGAAGAAATGAATTGAATTTGGGAGTGCGCAGAAAAAGTAAAATAATATGTCAGCAAGTTCAAATAAACATTTTGCATTTCAACTTGCAGACATATTTCTGTATGTTATCCACACATCCAAACAAAGATTTTACTCATTATAAACCATCCTTGGTGATTAATTCCTGTGATTTCAGTGCTATATGGTCAGTAGTCTAAGAGTTTATCGGTTTAATATTTACAGACAGACAGCCACACACACATCTTGTGCTTTATTTATATGGATAGCTGATATTTATATAAAGTTTTAACAGTATCTGCTGGATCGAGACTAAAATCTGCCGTGGCTTTTTGGTTAATAACGTTTGTATTTTCCATTCAGAACATGCAATTGTTTTAGTCTACCACCAAGATATTTGTAATCTCCATAATGTATGATTTATTTCGTGTTGGTAAAACCATCCCCAGTGCTCATAGAAAATACATATATAAAATGGCAACGTCCATAGGGAAGCTGCGTTGCATTCATTTTATAATTTGTATTATGGAAGATTTTTCCTGTCACAATAAACTTATTTAAACCCATATGCTCAAATCACGGCATCCTTGTGCTTCAAATCCTCATTTGAAGGCCATATAATTATATGTATTATTTTATTTAGCGTACAACTTAGAATGTGATATTCGTGATGTATAAATTATATTTGGTTACTGTTTGTTACCGGAAACGGATGTAAGTTTGTTTACTATTTGCTACAGGAAACGGGTGTACGTTTGTTTACTGTTTGTTACTGGACGCGGATATAAATTATTTACTGTTTGTTACCGGAAATGGATGTAATTTTGTTTGTTGTTTGTTACTGGAAACAGATGTAAGGTTGTTTACTATTTGCTGCCGGAAAAGGCTATAATTTATTTATTTTTACTGTTTGCTACCGGAAATGAAGGTAAGTTTGTTTATGTTTGTTACCGGAAACGGCTATAATGTTGTTTACTGTTTGTTGCAGGAAACGTTTGTTTACTGTTTGCTATCGGAAGTACGATGTGCTTTAAATAAGTTTCCAGACTTTTTCGTATGAGAACTTTTTATTGATGATACACACATGACACTCTAGTCTATTTCAAAGTAATCTCCTTCGACTGCAATGCACGTGTTGTACATTTTCAACAACTTCTGGAAAGCCCATGTAAGTCCTCTTGTTTGAACGTGTCAATGACCTTCGTCACAACCTCTTTCATCTCCTCGATTGTCTCATAACAACAGCCTCTAAGGTTTGCCAAAAGTTACAGGGAGCAAGGTTTGAGATATAGGAAGGGTGAGGAACTGTCTGTATCCCCATCTTCGTCAAATAGTCTGTGACAAGGATGCAGCACACTTTGGAGAAACTTCGCGCAAATCTTCCGCATCTTCAGTTCCTCACGAATAAATGTGTGTACAGTTCCCACACTGACATCAAACTGTGCACTTATTGTCTCTATAGATACACGAAGGTCCCTATCCATGAAATTCTTTATTTGGCCAATCAACTCTGGTGTTTTTGACTTCCTTACTCCTCTCTTACGTCACATCATCCCTTTCAGACTCCCTGCTTTCCTTGAATCTCTTATGCTTCTGAAAAAAAAAAAAAACTGATGCTCGATTCATCCAAGATGGTCCAAAGCAGTCTGAAGCATTCTATACATTTCTGTGGCATTTTCCAAGTTTAAAACAGAATTTTATTGTATATTGTTCTTCCAAAGTATCTTTACGCCCAAATTACATTTTTTAATTTCACCACCTGTGAACATCAGGCTTTAGTAGGGTGCATTCAACTTTCTTGCTGTAGCTGTTCATTTGAACTTGAAATCATAAAAATTGGTCAGTCATCTCACAAGATGTATAGTAATAAGATAATACGACAATTTTAAATGCATTTATAAGAAAATGCTGGAAATTATAGAAGTCACCCCGAACAAGACTATTATCAGATAACATAATTTTTAATTCTAAATAAGAAATTGTAGAGACAACGACGAAAATATATACATTATCACAATTAGATAATCTACTCAATTCAACTGAGATAGGTTCAAAACTGCATAGTTTGAAAATAGTATGTGTATACGAGTGCGGGTTTATGTGTGTATGTGCGTATGAAGATAATTTATTAATCAATTATGATCGTAATTGCCGGTTCTGAAGTGAATGTGTAGACTTCAGGCAAGAATAGATGATCTTACTTCAATCTGCCAAATTTAGAACCGCGTTGGCTCAAAATTGAATCCAGACGCGGGCATTTAGACTGGGGAGTAATCTGTGGATATCAGGACAACATTCATTTCCAAAGTTTTGTGATGATTGGCCTTGACCCAAGATACATAGATCAGTCTTAAATTTGGTGAAATTTCCAGAAGTAAAATAAAGATTGTATACTATAAAATTCCCCAATTGTCCGTCAACATCTTTACTGAATTTGTTTTTGCCTGTCAGAGGTTACAATTGAAAACAAAGGCCTATATAAAGATCAAACACAACAGCTCTAGAGTAAAATTTTAAGATAAATCAAATGGCAGTGTTAATTTTGTATTAGGATTTGTTTATAATAATATTATGAGGTCTGCGTCAGCGCCAGGCATTCATAAACAACACACCGATGTCATATTTTACTATAAATTTAATATAAAAGAATTGTCATATTAAATTCATGGATGGGATAAGGGTTTTCATTCATAGCCGGCCAAGGCGCCTGTTAATCTCTTTGTTTATATATATATATATATATATATATATATATATATATATATATATAGTAAGTTATAAAATATATACGGCGATTAAGCTACGCTGAATATTCCGCGTTTCATCCACTCTAGGATTCTTCAGGCTTATGTGGCGCGGAATATTCAGTGCAGCCCAATCGCCATATATATTTTATAACTTACTAACTAGCTCTACCTACGTATTGAGCACTGTTGAAGTAAATACTTAAAGTTTACGCACAAATTTATACTTTCGTATATTAATTTAATGTGAGTAAATGAAGTAGTTTATATATATATATATATATATTATATTATATATATATATATAATATATATATGTCACCCCCTTGACACCATTCACCCTTTCATTCCACCATAAACGAACATTTCTGTAAAAGTCTGAGGAAGCTACATGACGGCCAAAAAGACGGTCATGTAGCCGAAACAAAAATGTAACTTAACAGAAAAATACAGTAATAAAAAAGAAAACGTTAATATATATATATATATATATATATATATATATATATATATATATATATATATATATATGAACAAGATATCTGGAGACATGCCGAGCTGAGAAGGTCCTGGATATGAACTTAAACTATATCCAGTGGTGAGGCCCCAGCTTGCGGGCTTTGGGGAGTGTGGAGCCATCCTTTAATTGCCATTGCTCCCAGGTCCACTCTGGCCCGGAGTGGTAGTACCTGTTAGGGTACCAACTATGGGTTAAATAGAAACCGACTTGAAAACAACAAATATATTCTATTTAAAATTTTTTTCTTCCAAATCAACCTGAAAAGGGTTGATATGTCGTAAAACAAAAACAACCAACTAACCAACCGAGCTGAGAAACAAATAATTCATTAAGGGGAAAGCGAAAATTCGTTAATAAAAACGATTTAAGAGTAAATTTATATATTTATAAATTAGCGATTATATAAAAAAAAAAAAACTAAAATAAACCTCCGATATATTGTCAAGAAAAAACATCGACGGTTACAATTAAGAAAAAAAAAAAAATGGTAAGTATCGTTTAAAAAAATAAGTAGTTTTTTTTCTTCTCTAACATGGAGTGCGGAAATGAAAAATTAGACAAGAATATATATATATATATGTATATATATATATATACACACACACATATATATTAAGTAAGATGATTAATAATTTCTAATTAGAATGAAAAATTAAAAATGGGCTTCATAATGAAGAACAAACAAAATCAATAAATTGTACGATCGTTTCAGAAACGATGTTTTTATTGTGATGGACATTTATCATATAGTTTTGAAACAAAGTTTCCTCATCAGCAATAATATTGGGTCGTTTTTTCTTCTAAAATAAACCTAGAATTTTTAAGTAAGGCAGATGTATCTTTTAATGGTTCGCCTTCTAAAAGTCGTATGTATCATCGTCAAAGCATTCATTTGGATGGTAAATGTAGTTTACAACGAGCACTGTATTGTCATTGTATTATTGAATGTACTAATACATAAATATATTCTCTGCTCTTTAGACTCTTGCTCTAATGCCCTAAGTATATATATATATATATATATATATATATATATATATATATATATATATATATATATTATCAATGGACCAGAGGTCATCTCGTCAGCGTCAGACAAGGCCAAACTATTTGCAAAGAACTTTGCAGCTAATTCTACCCTATGCGACGAAGGCCATCAACTCCCCATATTTCCTCCTATAACACAGAACACGCTAGGTAACATACAAGTATCCGTGCATGAGGTCGCCAAGCTAATAAAGAACCTAGATTCCAGTAAAACAACTGACCCTGATGGCATCCCAATTATAGTGTTAAAAAAGCTTCAACCAGAACTTGCTCCCATACTTACGAAACTATTTAAGCGCTGCCTTAAGGAGAAGTGCTTTCCGACTCCCTGGAAGACCTCATCAGTTTGCCCTGTATTTAAGAATTCAGGTGATAAGTCATCTCCCTCTCAGTACAGACCAATAAGTCTCCTGTGTGTTATGAGTAAGTTGCTGGAATCGATATTAAATAGAGAAATAGTCAACCACCTCAGCAGGAATAACCTTCTTAGTGACACACAATATGGTTTCCGCTCTGCAAGATCTACCGCAGATGTGCTGACGGTTATATCCCACAGGATTAGTGAATCTCTTGACAAAGGCTTCCTTTCTAGGGCAATTGCTCTTGACATATCAAAGGCCTTCGACAAGATATGGCATAAGGGTCTACTTCACAAGATTTCCAGCTACGGTAAAACTGGAAATGTTTTCTCAATCATTAATCATTTCTCTCCGATAGGCTCATAAGAGTAGTGGTAGATGGACAAAAATCGGAGGCCTGCAATATAAATGCTGGAGTCCCTCAGGGGTCAATCCTGGGCCCAACTCTTCCTGATCTACATCAATGACCTCCCTAAACACATACTTAAATCATTCGTTAACATCTATGTTGATGACACGACCATCTACGGCAACACATCAAAGGCTGTAAATGACAAAGTTCTCTCTGATTCTCTCTTCTCTGATATCGAGCGCGTGGTTCAGTGGGGGAAGATGTGGCTGGTTACCTTTAATGCATCCAAAACCAAACTCCTATCCTTGCATCTTCAACGCTCTGATCCCCAGCTGGCATCAATTGTGATGGATGGCTCTCGTCTGGGTGAGGCTCAGTGTTTTGACAAACTTCTGGGTTTGACCTTTACTCCTGATCTGAAATGGAACACGTACATTAAGTCTGTTGCCAAGGTCGCTGGAAAGATGGTGGGATTCTTCTACCGCTCCAGAAGATATCTCACTACTGATGCAATTCTCTATCTATATAAAAGCCAAGTACGTCCAAGGATGGAATACTGTTGCCATATCTGGGCAGGAGCTGCTAAAAACAGCCTATCCTGCCTTGACAGAGTACAAAATAGACTTCGTGGCTTAGTGGGGGATGCCCTTTTCTCTACCCTGCAACCTCTCTCCCACAGAAGAGACGTTGCGAGACTGTCCTTGTTTTATCGTTATTTCCATGGCAGATGCTCGTCTGAACTCCAATCTCTGGCCCCCCTCGCCAATCTTTCACGAGAAACACCCGTCTAGCTGAATCCACTGCGAAAAATTTCTCCCACTATATCTGTGCCTAAATCAAAACGCGGATTCCATGAACAAAGCTTCTTTCTTAGAACTGCACGCCTGTGGAACTCTGTTCCGTCTGCCTGCTTCCCTCCGGACTACAACTTGGATGTCTTCAAGTCCAATGTTAACAAATTCCTAATAAACCGCCCCCTTAAGTAAACATTTCAGCAAATCTCCACACTAACGTAATATATATATATATATACTAGTGGAAGGGCGGCGCTTAATTATGGTATTTTAATTTGTTCAGATTTCGTATATATTATTATAGAGTCGTGATTTCAAAAGTAAAAAACAAAATGTATTGAAGTTCCACCAGCCGGAATCGAAACCGAAACAGTCATAGCTGGCGGTGTTACCATTGTTCCAACGTGACGTGCATACAGACCGATTAAAAAGTAAAAATAAACTAAGATGAATGTACAAAATTTTTAACGATTTTTTTCAATTTTGACTCATTTTTGACCCTTAAAAACAATTTTAACCTGCTAAAGATAATAAAAAACGGCCCATAAAAAATCCAATCATTTGAGGCCCTACCGCCGCACTGCGACTTTTAGTTTCCGAAGAGATAGAGTTTAAAAATATGGAGACAGACAGACCGATATGACAGCCGTTTATATATATATATATATATATATATATATATATATATATATATATATATATATATATATATATATATATGTATATATATATATATATAGTGCAAAATTTGAAGATGGAGGTTAAAAATATACCTTTTGGTGTAAAAATCTAATGGATAAACACCTGAAGAAGTTGGTCGGGACAGGATATTTTTTATGGAAACGTAAATCGTAAAATTGCCAACTCATCAATGAAACAGCTGTAAAAAAAATCCAGGAAATAAACGAAGGTTATAAAAAAGAAAACGGGAGTCTTTGAATTTTCAACAAAATTTTGCACTATATATGCTCTGTCCCTATTAAATAGATACATTGAGCTTAACTCAAAATTAACGGTGACTGGTTTTAAAATAACAATCTAGACCCGTTAAACGAAAACGGTATAAATTGAAAGTAACGACATTTCAAAAACAAACTTATATATATATATATATATATATATATATATATATATATATATATATATATATATATATATATATATATATATATATATATAATATTTCTGCAAAAAATCAAGACAACAAAATATAAGATAAGAACATTATATGGTGTATTTCCTTATGTGTTACAATTGTTTCGTAACCATTTAGAAAAATTTAAATATTATATTATTTAAAACATTCCAAAAATATCTACTCTTCAGACACCAATATACATTTGTCATATATATATATAGGAATATATTTATAATTCCCATCTTAAGGGAACAAGCAGTTTTAACTCACCTTGTTCATATTCGATATATATATATATATATATATATATATATATATATATATATAATAAAACAATGAAATGAAGACACAAAACTATACATTGGTAGATACAGAATGGATCATTTATTGAATAATAGAATACAGGCAAAATTTGGGGGATAGAACAGACTCTTTATGCCAGGGTATTTCGAAGCCTAATGCTTCTCATCAGAAGAGTAGAGAAGGTGCTAGGTAGCATGGGGAAGATGCGGCGTCTAGCGTAAGGTTCATTAGGGACGAAAGAGATTAAGAGGAATTATAGAATGTTGGGGGAAGCTTTATTGAATTCTAAATAAATAAGGAGAAGCTTGTTATATATAGTATGATATATAAGATTATAAATGGTCTTTAACATAGTATTGAGATTAAGGGGTATATGTATTATGGTTAAATAGGGGGTGTATTGCTGCTGCGTGGTAATTTATTTTAACGGCTTGTGGGGTGTCTATTTTCTATGGAGTGGATAATTTTGATTTTGATTGGTGCCACATAAACGGCAAATGGCGGGTATAAACTCGCTTATAATTTGGTATATTTATAAGTTTCTACTGCTATGATATAGGGAGTATGATCAGACGGGGCGGTCGGAGATTAGGGTGGCAATGACTATGATAGCGTTGATGCAAAAGGTTAAGTATACATATTGATGTCAAAGTGGAGGAGTAAGGAAACCATTACTACTTATGAGAGTGGTAAAAATATACCAAATAATAGCAGGGTAACTATAATAGTACGGAAGATAATAGTAATGAAAATTATAATAATAGTTGCAATAATAAAGCTGAAAATAAAATAGAAGTAAAATTGAAGATGAAAATAAAGATGAAATAAAGATAAACATTAAAGATAATATTACCAATAGTTGTGATAGAAGTAAATTCAAAATTAATATTAATAACAGTGAAAATGGATATTAATATTAATAATATTAATAACAGTGAAAATGGATATTAATATTAATAACAGTGAAAATGGAGATAATGGTAGCGGTTATGGTAGCAATGACGGGGATAATAACAGGGGATAATAATAATAACAGCAATTATAATGATGATTATAATAATAATAATAATAATAATAATAATAATAATAATAATAATAATGATAAAAACAATAATAATAACAATAGTAATAGCGTTAAAAAGCAATGCAGTAATAATAATGATAATAATAAAGATAGTAGTAACAATACTTCTACTACGACCTCCACCATCACCACCACTACTACCAATAATAATGATGATGATGATGAAAATACTGTTAATACTAATTATTAGGGGTGCGTAAAAGAAAGGGATACAGACAAGTGGGGGGGGGGGAGGGCAGAGTAGCAGGAAATGGGGTTGAAGAGTGAGGGGTGAGTGGTCCCGTACAAAATAAAGTAAAATAAAGAATATATATATATATATATATATATATATATATATATATATATATATATATATATATATATAAACTAGCATGGGTGCCCGGCGTTGCCCGGGTATTTGGAGGTGTATGTTGAGCAAAAAAAAAAAAAAAAAAAGCGGTCAATTTTTTAAAACTTTGACCCCTATTAAAATTTATTGTTTTGGGCTCACATCAAGTTATTAAGTTAGATCCATGTCCAAGGAACCTATATCTAAAATGTCAAGTTTTAGACCCAAAATTGTCAAAGGGGTTTGGTAGAGTTCTCAAAGATCAAATCGTTGAACTTTGACCCCTTAATCGCCAAATTTCGGGCCAAAACCCGATCACATCGAGTTTCCCAAATCTCAGTACCCTGTATATCAAATCTCTAGTCTGTAGACTAAAAATTGACAGAGTTATTGCGTAGGGAAATGTACACACACACACACACACACACACACACACACGCACAGACAGACAGATAGACAGACAGACACTTTCACTTTTATAGATATACAAGCAGTTTCGCCCGGCTTTGCTCGGGCCCTATGTACTGTTCTATGTACTATATGCGCATATGTATATATTAAAATGTGTGAATATGTACGGTAAGGCCTTTCTATATAATAGGCTTCTTTAACTACCATAGAGAAAAGTTGGTAGTGACCGCTGACATCAAGTTTTTAAAATTTTTACCTCAATTTTGACCCCTTAACATTTATTGTTTTGGGCTCAAATTGAATTAAAAGGTTTGACCCTTGTCCAAGTAACCTACATCTAAAATTTCAAGGGTTTAGACCCAAAATTAGCGGAGGAGTTTGGTAGAGTCTGCAAAGGTAAACTCTGTAAACTTTTCCAGACAAATTTTCTCCCAAAATTTGATGAAAACCATGGCTGCATGTCTGCATTTCAGCCCGGCGTTGCCCGGGTGTTTGGAGGTGTATGTTGAGCAAAAAGAAAAAAAAAGCGGTCAATTTTTTTAAGTTTTACCCCTATTATGACCACTTAAACTATATTGTTTGGAGCTCACATCAAGTTATTAAGTTAGATTCCTGTCCAAGGAACCTATATCTAAAATTTCAAGTCTTTAGACTCAAAATTGTCGGAGGAGTTTGGTAGAGTTCTCAAATGTCAAATCATTGAACTTTGACCCGTTAACAGCAAAATTTCTGTCCGGAAACCGATCACATCGATTTTCCCAAATCTCAGTACCCTGTATATCAAATTTCGTGTCTGTCGACTGAAAATTGACAGAGTTATTGCGTAGGGAAATGTACACACACACACACACACGCACACACACACACACAGACACTTTCACTTTTGTAATATACTAGAATTTCAGCTCGGCGTTGCCCGGATGTTTTGATGTGTATGTTGAGCAAAAAAAAAAAGTGGTAGTAGGGAGGCAGGCTCGAACCCGTACCGCAAAGGAGGAAAAGAACGGGGTAAAACCTAACGTTTATACTGTTACGACCACCGCCAAACCGGAAACGACATTGTTTTAAATTAAGGCTAGACAATCTGAAGGAGAGGATATCTTTAAATAATATCGGCAAAAAAAGTGACGCCCCCCTGTAGAAAAGTGCCTAGTTGAAGAGGAAGATATTAATGTTTTTAGCCAATTTTTCGATATTTGTCGTATGAAAGGTCGAACTTTAAAACGATACTGATCTTGGCAAACTCCGTCGCTTCTATTGGAAGTTTAAGGCAGACATGCAAACAGACATACATACATGCATTTATATATTAGTAACTAAAAATTTTCGACCCAAACTGATGAAAAAGCTTTCCCTATCTCTGAATAACCTTTATGTAAAATTTCAAATATTTAGACCAGAAATTGTCTGAGAAATTTGGAAGAGACCGCAGAGGTCAATTTTTTTAAAAACTTTGACCCCTATTATGGCCCTAAAAATTTATTGTTTTAGGCTCACATCAAGTTATTAAGTTAGATCCATGTCCAAGGACCCTATATCTAAAATATCAAGTGCGTAGACCCACAATTGTCGGAGGAGTTTGGTAGAGTTCTCAAAGGTAAAATCGTTGAAATTTGACCCGTTAACAGCAAAATTTCTGTCCGGAAACCGATCATATCGATTTTTCCAAAACTCAGTACCCTGTATATCAAATTTAGTGTCTGTAGACTGTAAATTGATAGAGTTATTGCGTAGGGAAATGTACACACACGCGCACACACACGCGCACGCACACACACACAGACAGACACTTTTACTTTTATATATATATACTAGAATTTCAGCTCGGCGTTGCCCGGGTGTTTGGATGTGTATGTTGAGCAAAAAAAAAAAAATGTGGTAGTGCGAAGGCAGACTCGAACCCGTACCGCAAAGGAGGAAAAGAACGGGGTAAAACCTAACGTTTATGCTGTTACGACCACTGCCAAACCGGAAGCGACATTTTTTAAAATTAAGGCTAGACAATCTGAAGGAGAGGATAACTTTAAAAAATATCGGCGAAAAAGTGACCCCGACCCCCTGTAGAAAAGTGCCTTAAAAGAGTTATTGCGTAGGGAAATGTACACACACACACACACACACACACACACACACACACGTTCATTTATATATTTATATATATATATATATATATATATATATATATATATATATCCATACATACAAACACAGATAAAAACACAGATTAAAAAAAACACACAGATTAAAAAAAAAAATAGATTTAAAAAAACCGGGAAAGAGTAAGAGTTCGGTGAACAAAAGGGTTTAAATTAAATTAAAGGATTGCTTCGCTGGGAACTGTAATTTCAAGAGTACACCTGAAAACTTTAAATTTCTTGTAGTTCGATTATAAAGGCCATCAAATTCATGTTTATATGAACAGGCCAGGCCTAGAAAATTGAATACATACTTTCTAGTTTATGAACACGAGGGATAGGTCCATCGAAACGGCGTAACTACTTAATGTAGTATTTCTAATCTCCAAGAGATACAAGAAGTATAGTGTATAGCTGTCTTTTAAAGCTCCATATTTCTCCAAATATTTTGTTAGGGTGGTCTTTCGTCTTTGGTCTGGTGAAATCTTATTCCTCCTAATTTGGATGGCAAAAAACTGTATTTTTTCAACGGAGACTCTTGTGATGGAAATTACCGGAAACTGGACTGGTTCAACTGTGTTCAAATCTAAGTTATATTATCATCTAAGTTATATTATCAGTAGCATCTAGAAGGAAATTGGAAAATACACGTGTTTGCTTGTAAGCAGTTGGGAACGGACTTGGCTGGTAGTCAGAGGGGGTAGGATAGGGATGGGGGTATGTCTGTATGCGTGACGGGGGTGGGTTGGGTTGAATCGGGGGAGCTTTTCTTAGGTTATATTTTCGGTACATTTAAAAGTTTTAATGAAATACTATTGGGTGGAGGGCTTAGTGTAAACTTAATAGTGGAGACGAAATGCGCTGATTTTTAAATAATTTCTTATTTGGGGGGCGGGCTCGCCGGTGGGGTTTAGGGGTGGTGGTTAGATGATTCTAAATTTAGGTTTTAAGTCTTTAGCCCTGGGAAGTGGTTTCAAATCTATATTTTCATTGGGCCTAGGTTTTATATTGCTTAGGTTATATTCTCGTTGCATCGTGCGTTAATTGGTGGTTTGGTTGCAATTTAACAAGTGGTGTTAAGTGTACATATTTATGGGGATAAGGTTTGTTAGGCAAAGTTGTTTGTGGTCTTATGTTTAAAGCAGATATATTGTTAATTAAGCATTGCCAAGGTGCAGGAGATTCTAGGTTGGTAATTTATTTAAAGTTATGTAATGGTTGTGTGTTCAGAGGGTGTGCTAATATTTTATATTAAAGAGTTGAACTTTTTTATGGCGATTTTTTCAGATCGCGAGTGCTTATGGGTGGTTATATATATATATATATATATATATATATATATATATATATATATAAGATGAACCAAAAGTAGGTGGACAATATTGTAAACCTTCCTACCTATGGAAATGGGACTCTTGTCATGATAGAGCCCAACTAGGATCAGCCATCCGGCCTTAATAAACATGGCCCTGGCTACTTATCTCGGCGATATTCAGCAACTAAAACAAATATAATTTAACTTGATCTGCTTTTCTTTTAAGAGTATTGGTAGCCAGGATCATCTTTATTGAGGCTTCTATCATGACAAGAGTATCATTTCCACAGATAGGAAGGTTTACAAAATTGTTTACCTACATTTGGCCCACCCTATATATAAACAACAACATACACACTCATTCCATTTCATAAACACATTACACATTTTGAATTCCACAAAATTTTTCAAAAGAAAAACACAAAACCCCCCACAAAAATATTCTTTTGGCGTCAAAATCGCGCCAGATATTTTAAATTTTAACGACTATGTGTCGTTTAAAAGTCGCTCGTTAGATGTCATAAACGCATTAAACATTTTAAATTTTAACAGCAAAGGTTCATTCGAAAAAAAGAACAAAAAAGGCATCAAACATGTTCGCCTGCTGTACTTATTGTATTGCATGTTATCTCTTCAAATCAATCATCGCGAGGAAGTCTTAAAGACGAAACGTTGCTAGAAATATATATACAATTTAGTTTTTTTCTTTTTAATTGCTATCACATCGGAATATTATTTCCATATCTCTCTCTATTTATCTCTCTCTCTCTCTCTCTCTCTCTATATATATATATATATTACATAAACATTTGCGTGTGTGTATGTGTGTGTGTGCGCGCGCGCATGTGTGTGAGTTCATTCCCTATGGACTCCGAAACTGCAGGGCCAATTTTTATGAAATTTCATACAAATATATTTATATATCTGGCAGTGTTCTTAGATAGGATTTTTTTATCGGAATGCCTTCGATAAATATCGATAAATAGCAAAAATCGAAATAATACGATGAAAAAAAGGAACTGGTGATTTTGACCAAAGTTAACATCTTGCAAAGCCTAACATCACAAGTGCATTTGAAAAATTTTATTGTTACACACGCCGAAATCAACATTAGGTTCTTTTATATGATAGGATCGCGTTCGAAATTAATGTTTCTGTTTAAAGCACAATTGAACCATAATAATTTTTCATTTTAAACTTAAATTCAAGTCATTATCACCGCACAAGTTGAAAGGCCATCCATATAAACTCAACAGTAGGTTCTTTAATATGACAAGGGCGCGTTAGAAATGAATGTTTTGTTTAAAGGTCAAATGAACCATGATACTTGACTTTTGCATTTTAAACTTTAATTTAAGCCATTATATATATAAACATAATTTTATAAAATAAACAATAGGTTCTCTACAGTGCAATGTAGACTACAATGTATTTCGGACTAAGACTTTGTGGAGAGGCATGTAAAGCTTCGTTTTTCTGCATAGTGATGGGTTCCCAACTAATCGATTTGATTGAAAAATGGGCAATTTCACTGATTTCGATGACAATAAAAAATATCTGAGTGTGAAATATTCATTGATCATCATTCAATGCCGAGCAACGGCGCGTTTACCTGCTCTTATATATATATATATATATATATATATATATATATATATATATATATATATATGTGTGTGTGTGTGTGTGTGTGTGTGTTTCATAGACACGCACACACTTTATATACACAATTTATCGAAATAAAAATATACAATTCATCGAAAACAATTAACATTTAATTTTCCCGTGGAAAAAAAAATAATTTCATTGAATTTATTCATGAAAAAATTAATTATCATCAAACTAAACATACGGTGAATGTTTTTTCTTTCTTTTTTTAAAATCTATTATTATGTTTTGGATTTTGACTGCTTCGGTTTGATTCGGTATTTACCGGCTGTTTCCGTATTTATGCTTCAACAAAATCGGATTCATCTGGTTAAAAATCTATAGCAGTATTGTTTTAAATACTAGATATGTTGTATATTGGTTTATATTGGAGGAGATGATATATTAAAACGTGTCATGTGTTATCTAGTTGATGTAAGATATTGTTCTTTTAACAGACAGATAATAAACGTATAAATCGTATGTATGTTGTTTAGCTAGGAGAACATGATATTGACGTGTAAACCGAGTCATGTCGTATCAGACTTATCACACGGGATATTTTTACAGTTCATATGTAAGAAGAATAATATATGCTTCATACCTTTTTTCTTGAAGAGTTCTTCTGTAACTTCCCGCTGCTCCGTGACGAACCAGGAAGCGATCACCATCCAATTGAGACACCTGTTCTTATTTGTGAAACCATTAAAACAACTTTTTATATTTTTATATTATAAATTTATTACAGTTGTCCCAAATGGTTTTCACATGATCTGCAGTTAGTCTACATTTTCTGTTCATACCGCCCGCTCCTAGCTGTCTGTCCACCCCTGTCTAGACGTCTGTCCGCTCTCGTGGTCAATCCTCAACTCTCTGAATCTCTCTAAAACTAACTACATCACGTGTTCTCTTACGTCACCTAATTACGTGTCTCAGACCAATCTAATGTTTGTTTATCCAAATCAAATTCTTTTTGCGATTCACACGTCAATCATTTCTTCCACAATTCAATTGTTTATTCTACTAATCATAATAACTGATCCAGCGACCATCCATCGCTCAAATCAATTAATAAGAATACAATAACAATGATAATAATGTTTTGACCATTGACCCTGCTTGCCACAGTTAACAGATACTACGCTATGATCACAGCCTAAAGGGTCATAACATTACAGATATTCAACCTCGATAATTATAAATTATGCACCTATCTTCAAACAACTCTCTTGATAAAATCGAAAGAGCAGCAGTCATGTGTTGTACTTAGACGAATTTTTACCGAGAAAAAGTCTAGAGAGTTACGACAATTGTCGTAAGCAAGGAAATTCAATTTCATTTTGGGGAACTTCCTGGTTTCGTTTTAAAGCTTCTAATCATATTTCTATCACGCACGGTTGCAATTCTATCGTAAGTAGATACAGCAATAACTCAAGTGATTAAAATGTATTTAACAGGTCAATAAACAGATAAGACATACCTTTAGAAATAGTTGGTACAAAATATTGATATTAAATATAAGCAACAAAACACCAATAACTATAATAAAATTAAAAACAGAAGAAAAAGAAATATAATCTGGTATACGCCGCGATACAATCAAATGTAAAAACCAAACTTGGCAAGAAATTTAAAAACCTTATCGGAAAGCACTTCCCCATAACCAATCCCTTGTACAAAATCTTCAATAAAAATAACCTAAAGTTATCCTGCTGCGAAAATTATGAGATAATGATTAAAGCACATAATAACAAAATATTAAATATGAGCGATGAAAACAATAATAATTCTGATAAAAACTGAACAACATAACAAAAATAAAACTAACGCAAAGGAAAAAATGTAACTATTAGAAATAATAATAATAATAATAATAATAATAAACCAAACCTAAACAACAACAACAACAACAACAACAACAACAACAACAACAACAACACTACTACTACTAATAGAAATAAAAACAGCATTAGCAAACAAATACTGGGAACTTAAATAAAGTGGACGTTCGCAGATAGTCGAATGGAAAATAATAAGACAAGCAAGTACATGTAGGAACCTAGACGATCCATGTAGATTATGCCTGAATGAGAAATTCGCTATCCTAAATTTTAAAGAACCCTAACATCTATTAAACTGTAAGAAAGAAATTATAAACAATTGTGTGTTTATTATTATTAATAATAATAATAATAATAATAATAATAATAATAAATAAAACAAATAAAAATAAAATGAAATAAAAGAAAATAAACATATATATTAATGCAATAAATAATTTTATAAAGCAAACAGCATAATATTAATATCCAAAATATAAACCAAAAAAACAAAACAACGTATCTAACAACATCTATATTGAAAGTAGGTCAGCTTTCTAAACATAAAAGGATATAACTAATCTTTTGCAATAAAACACACAAAAGGAAAGGGTAAACCTGAGGTCAATTGTACCTTTGTGAAGTAAGTGCCCTACCATTGGCTGATTAGGATGGGCACGGTTACAACTAAGAAGCTGATTGGCTAACTAGTAAATTCAATGCCATGTGTTTATATAAAAATGCGCGATAACCACAACCCTTCACACAAGCCTTACGAATTTTCACGAGGATGAAACGCGGAATATTATGTGTAGCTTAATTGCCATATATATTTTCATAACTTACTATATTAGTATATTTTTAAATTTATATATATATATATATATATATATATATATATATATATATAGATGTTTTTATTTGTTTTTGTTAGCGATACTCTTTGAACTAATTCAATTACTTATACGAAAGTGCATTTTTACCTAAATGCTAGTTGGGAATAATTTTCCCTTTGACCAATTTGGTACCCCCTAAATGGGGAGCGGCATATATATATATTATTTTTTAAATATAATTATCCACTGACACGTGTTTCGTCGTCTACGACTCATCAGAGTGGCTGAATTTCGAATCTCGCTAGATTCAGCCACTCTGATGAGTTGTAGACGACGGAACACGTGTCAGTGGATAATTATTTTTAAAAAAATTATATATATATATATATATATATATATATATATGTATATATATATATATATATATATATATATATATATATATATATATATATATATATATATATATATATATATATATATATATATAGCCTTTGAGATTTGAACAAAAAATCACTCGACCGCCGGGAAAATTTACTGGCCCCAAAATATTTTTTCCTCGTCCGACTTTATGTCTTTGTTTCAGTTAATAATAGTAAATAATTTTACAGCAATTCAATTATATTTTTCTTCTTTATTCTTAATAAAAATATCAACAAACTATTCTTCCGATACCCAAATTATGTCGTAAAATTTCATACAAAAATTAAAATATCTAGCCTAAACCGTACGTGTTGAAAATAAAGTGGTACGAATTCTCCGTGTATTCACGATTGTGGACTGAAATCTCCTGGTACGAGATCTCCGTCGCCCGAAATCTCCGATATTCAAAAAAAAAAAAAAAAAAAAAAAAATACCGTTTAGCTAAAATGAACTAGATTTCTTAGAAAATCGGCAATGTTTAATATCCTTTTAAAATTTAAACGGTCAATTTTTCTTTGTAATTTATGGAAAACAACTTTAATATATATATATGTGTCTCTGTGTGTGTGTGTGTATGTGTGTTTGTTTGTGTGTGTCTGTCTTTGTGTATATGCATATATATTGTTATTATTATTGTAAACTAATTTTATTTCGTGAATTTTATTGTTTGCTTCAATTACTTGTAAAAAACAAACAAACAAAAAAATCCAATAAAATTCCTCTTTTATTATCTTTGCTCTATAAGATGAAGGCCCACGTAGTTAAAACGCATCATTTCTAAAGTCCGCTCTGGCGCGGCTTTTAAGCTCGTAGATAAATACAAGAATCCGTCAACCATAAATCCAACCTCGTTCCAATCTAAGTTTTGGACAACACTCTTTTAATCTAATCAAACCATTTCCTGATATTCGATATGGGCGCTTAATACACTTTTAGGATTTTTTCGAACGGGAATCATAAAAATAAAACAAAAAACAAAATCCACAAAAGGAAAAAAAAACATAATAAAAAAATAGAATGACTCTCACTAAAGTAATGAAGATCCAAAACTCTCCACGGAAAAAAGCACCCCTTCCACTCTCAGATATAACGGATATTCTTAACATGCGTCCATTTAGCGATATAAAGGCTGTTTCAGAGTTAACCGAGAGGGTATACAGAAAAGGCTATTTCTAACATGTCTGATAGACAAACAGGAAAATTTTAAACGTAAGCTTGACGGATTGGCGAAAATGATAATTCGAAAATAAGCGTGGCAGACTAACGAAAATGCATTTTCAAGGACACGTAAGATAGATAAAAGTACTATTTAAAATTCAAGCGAGACAGATCAAGGTAAGTGGCATTTCAAAATTAAGCATAACAACAGACGAACATGTTATTTCGACATAAGCTTAAGAAACCGATAAAATTCTATTTCTATCATAAGACTAACATACCGATAAAATTCTATTTCTACCAGAAGCCTAGCATTCGGATAAAATGTTATTTCGACCATAAGACTAACATACTAATAAAAATGCTATATTGACCATAAGCCATACATACCGATAAAATTCTATTTCTACCATAAGACTCACGTACCGATAAAATGATATTTCGACCATAAGCCTAACATACCGATAAAAATGCTATTTCGACTAAAATCCTAAATTAAGATAAAATGCTATTTCGACTAAAAGCCTAACATGACAATAAAAATGCTATTTCGACCATAAGCCTAACATACCGATAAAATTCTATTTCTACCATAAGCCTAACATACCGATAAAATGCTATTTCGACCAAAAGCCTAACATATCGATAAAATATTATTTCGGCCATAAGCCTAACATACCGATAAAATGTTATTTCGACCAAAAACCTAACATTCGGATAGAATACTATTTCGACCAAAAACCTGACATTCGGATAAAATACTATTTCAACCAAAAACCTAACATACCGATAAAATGTTATTTCGACCATAAACCGAACATATCGATAAAATCCCATTTCGACTAAAAGCCTAACACACCGATAAAATGCAATTTTAGATATGAACATAATAGATCTATAAAATACTATTTCAGACATAAGCTTGACATACGGATAAAATACTATTTTAGATCTAAGCTTGACAGACGAAATGCTATTTATGATACAAGCCTATCAGAAAGGCAGATAAAAATAATATTTAAAACTTGAGCGTGACAGACTGTCAGACATTGTAATTTAAATGTAAGCGTGACTAGCCTACCGACGGAGAACCTCTTATAGAAATGTCCAAACGCATTTAAAAGTAAGATATGTCCATTAACTCTACGCGTTTAGTGATGGAAATTTTTTCAGAGAATGATAAGTGACCGATCGACTGACCGACCGACAGAACCTATCATAAAGATGCGTAGACACATCTAAGCTAAAAAACAAACAAACAAAATTCAAAAACAAAGAATCAAAATACAAAGAATAAAAAATACAAAGAGAAGTACACTCAACTTGATTAGTAAAATATTTTTGGTAAATTGATACAAATAGTTGTGTTTGGTTCTATAGGGTCTGCGAATTAAAAAAAACCCCAACAAAATAAGATAAAAAAAAAGAAACTGTTAAGGTCGGCCAGTTCAAAGAGAATTAATTTTCTCTTTTCCTTTTCATTTATTAAGTTACTTTTTTGTACCAGTCGTTTTTCCTGTCCCTAGCGATTGTTGCCGGTACTGTCTTCCATAACTCCGAAGCGACAATCGTTCAAGCGTGTTTTAGTACTTTTCCCTAATTATTTTTTGCACCGATTAACTTATTTCTGCTTTAGTTTGGTACCAAAAATAAAGCAAAACTTCTGCGAAAACTTTTTAAAAATAAAAATGCATACTAACCAAGATTAAAGTGGTTTTGTGCGATTGGAAGGAGTTGTCGAGGTGGTGTCATAGAAGCGGGCGATGGAGATAGATAGATAGATAGATAGATAGATAGAGAGAGAGAGAGAGAGAGAGAGAGAGAGAGAGAGAGAGAGAGAGAGAGAGAGAGAGAGAGCCTGCCTTCAGGGCAGGCGGAATCAGTCAACTTAGATTTTTATATAAACTTCCCAAATCGTACTCTTCTCTAATGCAGTAGTGGGCAAAATTAGAACCACAAGAGACGCATAAAAGTTTTAAAATGTTTCCCTCGGGTCACATTTTATAAGAAAATTACTCCAATCTTTTTTTCTTTTTAAATCATTATTTTTAACTTTATTTATTATTTTAAAATCTAGCAACCGATCCCATAAAGACTTGACAGAATTTAATTGTTTGAAATTTAATAGTAAGTGAGGAAATCTAATGAAGTAAAATAATATATATTGGCTTGGCGACTAAGTTCTTGCCGTTTTTGAAATATATTGTGTTTTGAACATTTATTTGTTATATTTTATTTTGGTTTTAGTTCAAGTTATTGCAATTTATTTATGCTGCATCATCCGCCGTATTCGCCTGATCCGGCACCAACAGATTCTCAACTTTTTCGGCCACTTTCAAATGCTATGCGTGGAGTTTTGTGTAATATTGATGCAGAATTGATAGCTTGGTTGGATGAATTTTTTGTGTCAAAATTAAATGATTTCTACCGAAAAAGGTATTGAAAACTTTGTTGAAAAAGGTGTGACAAAGTTGTGAACACGCATGAGAATACATCATTGATTAAATAGCTGTTAGTTCTTAGTTTACTTTTAAAAATGTTGATTATTTAAAAATAACGGCAAGAACTTAATTGCCAACCTAATACATATAACTATTTCCACAGTCAAGCAACGTGGCAGCTCACAAGAGCTATGAAAGCCAACGAACCGGAAGTCCCAAACTTGAGTTTCGCTCGCATTTGGGCTCATCAGTTAAATACATCCGAACTCGGCATTTGAAACCCGAATCTCTTGCATGAAAGGCGAGTACTCTGCCACTTGAGCAAACGCGCCACACAAAAGATTAACTAGTACAGACCAAGCAAACCGCGGCGAAACCCGATTATGAAATGTAATACTTCGTCTTAAAAAAAAAGGTGTGTTCATCAAACCAATGAATAACCCAAGCAGACGTCTCACGGCTCTTGTGCACTGCTACGTTGCTTGATTATGAAATAAGTATATCATCTCTGACGCCCTAAAAATTATATATATATATATATATATATATATATATATATATATATATATATATATATATATATATATTCTTCGATCCTGGCTTGAGGTAATTGCTTGTCTAGCCGCACTGATGAGCTGTAAGACAGCGAAACAGTACTGTATGTGGATGATATATATATATATATATATATATATATATATATATATATACACAAGTGAACGTGTGTGTGTGTGTGTGTGTGTACATTTCCTTACGCAATAACTCTGTCAATTTTTAGTCTACAGACTCGAAATTTGATATACAGAGTACTGAGATTTGGGGAAATCGATGTGATTGGGTTTTGGCCAGAAATTTGGCGATTAAGAGGTCACAGTTCAACAATTTGACCTTTGGGAACTCTACCAAACTCCTCCGACAATTTTGGGTCTACACACTTGAAATTTTAGATATAGGTTCCTTGGACATGGCTCTAACTTAATAACTTGATTTGAGCCCCAAACAATACATTTTTAGAGGTCATAATAGGGGTCAAAGTTTTAAAAAATTGACCTCTGCAGTCTCTTCCAAATTACTCAGACAATTTCTGGTCTAAATATTTGAAATTTTACATAAAGGATATTCAGAGATAGGGCAAGCTTTTTTTTATCAGTTTGGGTCGAAACGGTTAGTTACTAATATATAAATGTATGTATGTATGTCTGTTTGCATGCCTGCCTTAAACTTTCAATAGAGGTGACGGATTTTACGAAGATCAGTATCGTTTTAAAGTTCGACCTTTCATACGACAAATATCGAAAAATTGGCATAAAACATTAATATCTTCCCCTTCAACTAGGCACTTTTCTACAGGGGGTCGGGGTCACTTTTTTCACCGATATTTTTGAAAGTTATCCTCTCCTTCAGATTGTCTAGGCTTAATTTAAAAAAATGTCGCTTCCGGTTTGGCGGTGGTCGTAACAGCAATGACGTTAGGTTTTTATCCCGCCCTTTTCCTCCTTTGCGGTAACGAGTTCGAGGCTGCCTTCCTACTACCACTTTTTTTTTTGCTCAACATACACATCCAAATACCCGGGAAACGCTGGGCTGAAATGCTAGTATATATATATATATATATATATATTCACGGTTTCCATATCGTATTAAAATCTATATTAGGTGTACTTAGTGATTGGTTATCTCCCAACATTTGTGCTACTTTGAGTCGTCTTACTCTCCACCGTTTTTCTCTGTCTATGAGTTTTACTTCGTTCCATAATGGTAGATGGTTCCCCTTTTCCCCTCCAGATATGGTCAGCTATATCCAATTTTTAAATCTCTTCACAAACTACGGCTTTTCGATGCTCTTTTAACCGTATTTTTAGCGGACGACATGTCTCACTTTTGTATAGTTTTCCACATTTACATGAAATTTCATATACACAGTTCTGAGTCATGATGTTTTTTTAGAAGGATGGACTCTCACAAGCTGTTTCCGGAGAGTTGAATCACTCCTGAATACTGTCTTGATATCGTATGGATTACATATTCGTTGACGTATTTCAGACATGTCTTTCATGTATGGTATACAAACTGTGGCGAGTTTCTGAGTGCTGTCCTTTTGTGCCGGTTCCAGATTTCTTGGAGTTGGTGTCATGCTTTCTGTAGAGTTGTTTCAGTGGAGAGTTAAACTGTTCATCTCCTCTTGATATGCACCGCTGTTACTTCATATTGCTTTTGTTGGGTGTTGTAGGGAACGAACGATTCCTTTCTTTATATTATATGGATGATGGGAGTTGAAGTTTAGGCACTGTCCAGTGAAAGTTGGCTTTCGATATACAGATGACATAAACCTGTAAACAGTGCGGATAATCAGCACATCCAGGAACGATAATTTGTTGTTATGTTCTTTTTTCATTGTGAACTGTATAGCTGGACGGATCGAGTTTACATGATTTAGTAATGTTTGAACATCTTCCTGATGGGGGCCAGAGTATGAATGTGTCATCTACATATCGCAACCACATTTTTGGCTTTAATGGTGTTGATCCTAATGCTATTTCCTCAAAGTATTCCATGTATGCATTGGCCAGTACTTTTTACACAGGTCAACATCTTCATTATATTGTAAATTCGGATGCAAGTGCATCAGAAGTCAGCTTGTCCTGCACCAGAGTCTCATCAGTGGGAACTTTCGTAAACAGATTTACTACGTCTAGACTCACCATTTGGTTGGAATGAATGGAAGAATTATTTATTATTTTCACCATTCATAATCGGCCTTCATATCAGTGAGGTGCGTATTCTCTCCTGATGACCAGACACTATCTGGCGACCGAAATAAAATATCTCACAAATGAAAACAGCTGATAAACACAATACAAGTCCACAGAGTAAGCTGTTTCTTCCAAGCAACAATATCTTCTATTGGTTGCCGACTTCATAGCCATGTTTTGCTACTCTTTCGGTAGCAAATAACATTATACACGATTAAGCATTCTTTTCTTTTTCATTCGAACGAATCCAAAAACCGGAAATTATTAGTTCGCTTGCATCATTACAAAAATTAATTAAGAAGGAAAACAATAAACGCCGCGGTATTAATTAAAATATATTAAACTAGGGTACCTTGGGGCAAAGTGAAATCGACCACGAATGAATATTTCTATTTTCTCCCGGCTTTTTTTTTGTTCCCAGTATTTCATGCTTCCATCATGGCAATGATATTGATCAACCACGTGATTTTAGTGTAAACAAATGTATGCAAGCGAAATGATTCCCACGAACGCCATAAAGCAAATGGCTATAATTGCTATCCCCTTTCTTTCTACGCTTCGTTGGAATTCGCTTTCTCTTTCACTCACCAAAGCAAGAAAATTTTCACAGAAACGTGTGAACTCAAAATATTTTCCAACGAATGAAAACCGTTTCAAGTTTCAAAATTAACACGTACATGTGAAAATAATAAGCCGATGCGAACTTAGAAACTCCTATAAGAACGGGTTAACCAAATCAGCTTTGGTCAAACGTCACCAGCCATATATGTACGGGGAAAACTCCAGAATGTCTGCTCAACACCCCTCTCTGGTCTTTGGCTGGAGAAGGCAGAAAGGACTCAATGACTCACATCCCAGCCGGCTTCATATCGCGCACACATTCCTACGCACTACCAAAAGTTATGCGAACACAGACGAATTGCTACGCACATTTATACACGCACTAACAAGAACAAGGTAAACCAATGCACACACATATACTATGCCACGCTTCCAAATACTCGCATATGCATATTACTTACACAAGTATATTAGTCACTGTATAAAGATATTGAAATGTAACTACTATTCACTCAACTTTCTTTACTCCGAAATGTGTTATACTATGAACATTTTCATTATTGAAAATATTTTTTATATTTTAATCTATTGTGTAAAAATGTTTTGTTTTAAAATTTCGGTTTTCTCAATTTTTTTAATTTACAAACTCTGTTTATGCTTTAGGTACCAGTTGCTACTTTTCTATTTTCTTAATATTTCAATTATTTCCATTTTATTATTTTCCCAAAATAATCCGAAATATTTGTTGGTCAAAAAAAAAAAAAAAAAAAAAGGAAAAATAAATAACGAAAATATTTTTTTAATTTTTTATATGTACGTAGAATGCCATTTTATTTCACACATTCACAAATATTAAAAATTGGAGACATTTACGAAAGTTTTCAATAACTCGATGGATCATTTCCGGTGGAATAAGAGCAATTTCAGAACGAATAGATTGTTTTGACTCTTCAGTAGATCGAGGGAAGTGGCTGAATACTTTTGACTCCAAATATTCCTACAAGAAAAAATCAGGCGATCTTGCGGGTCAACTAATATCACCACGCAAAGAAATCAAATCAGTCCAATTCATAAGAGTATTCTAAAATAATAATAATAATAATAATAATAATAATAATAATAATAATAATAATAATAATAATAATGATAATAATAATCATAATAATAATAATAATAATAATAATCATAATAATCATAATAATAATAATCATAATAATCATAATCATAATCATAATAATAATAATAATAATAATCATAATAATCATAATAATCATAATAATAATAATAATCATAATAATAATAATCATAATAATCATAATAATAATAATAATCATAATAATAATAATAATAATAATCATAATAATAATAATAATAATAATAATCATAATAATAATAATCATCATAATAATAATAATAATCATAATAATAATAATCATAATAATAATAATCATAATAATAATAATAATCATAATAATAATAATCATAATAATAATAATAATAATCATAATAATAATAATAATAATAATAATAATAATAATAATCATAATAATAATAATCATAATAATAATAATAATCATAATAATAATAATAATAATAATAATAATAATAATAATAATAATAATAATAATAATACATAAATACAGATATAAATTTTTACCCAATTAAAAGAAAATGGCATTCTACGTATATTTAAAAATATATAAAAAAAATATTTTCGTTATTTAATTGTTATTCTATTTTTTTTTTACCTACGAATGTGCCAGATCATTTTGGGAAACCATTTTCTTTCTTTGCTAAAACAATAACTTCAAACTCAATTTATATTAAGTGTCGGTCTGGTTCTTGGCCATACCTAAGACGCTATAGTCGTTGTCAGAATCGGATTCGGGAATCGGATAAATTGCAACTTTTTGAGGTATCGGAATCGGAAAATTTTGTTCCTATTTTCCGATGTCGAAAACATTTCTTTCAACTGTTTTTTTTTATTTGATTTTGTTTAAAACAGAATCTAACACTGCTGATAGTAATGTTAAAATTATAAATATTTATTGATTTTAAACTACCAGTAAAACTTAAATCCACCCCCCCACAATGAGAAAATATCTGCTCATTCAACAATTGGCAAAAATAGCAACTCATTTGTTAAATATTTAGAGATTTGTAAAGAATCGGAATCGGTAATTGTATCGGAATCGAGAACAATACTGGAATCACCACAAGTAAATTAAACTCATGTGCTGATGGAAAACCTTAATGCTGTTGCTTACTGTAATTTTTATAGAAGCCGTGTTATCCGGAACATAATTGTTATTACAAAACATTATCACGTGCTATCTTTATTTGGCTGAATGCCATGAGCCCATTTGCTATCTCGAGCAGATTGTAAATTTTATTAATGACTAGCGGAGAATGGGGGATGCGCTAAAATATATTTTAATTCATGGAGATTTCATATTTGTTATTACAGAGCCAATTCTCGATTGACTATTCTATTGTACCTAATATATAGTACTGATTTCAAAAGTCTGAAAAGCAAAAATGACTTGGGTGCCATCAGCTAGAATCGAAAGCAAAACATTTAGCGTTTTAGTCGCATCTCCTACATATATAGCTATCTAGAGATAGATAATTAAAACGTAATATTAAACGACTTGAAGAAATGAATTGAATTTGGGCATGCGCAGAAAGAAGTAAAAATATGTCAGCAAGTTGAAATGAACATTTTGGATATCAACTTGCCGATGTGAACAATTATAAATAGTCTTATTTTAATCATATTTTATGTTAGTTAAAATTCGTTTTACTACATTTTTTTAAAAACTTTTCAGGATATATTTAACGTTTCTCTTATTTAAAATATCTGCTTTTTGTTTTATTTTTTTTACTTTTCAAGTAGAAATAACGTTTATGTGTTACATGTGTTCATTAGTGTTAGGACGATTAATCGGAACTTTTGGTGTATCGGAATCGGTATCATTTGTGCCTATTTTTCGATGCCCAAAATGATTCTATTAATTGTCTTGTTTTTTGTTTAAAACTTTATTTTTCCATTGTTGATATCAAGGATGAAATAAATATCTATCGATCTTAAACTAATAGTAAAACTGAAATCTATCTATCAGGCCTTTGCCCACAGGTGTATTTTTACGTTTACGAAAATTTATTACATGCGATTTTAAAGTTATACACAGCAACTCTTCAGCTAAATATTTAGATATTTAAAACGAATCAGAATCAGAATTAATAATTTTATCGGAATACAAGGAACTCGGAGACTCAATAAAATATTGCGTCAAAGCTAAGTTCACTTGAGATGATTACTATTCCGTAATGACGCTTCAAATAGTCTATAAAAAACACATTTTAAATTTAATCACCAACTATTTAATGAATTCTTTTCGAATAGTGATAATAATGTTTTTTCTGATTTATAAGAATCTCTTCTTCGAAAATTGTTGACAGTTGTTGTAGCTGTTTAAATTATGACCAGGAAACATATTGAGTTTCAGAAAATAGACTTAGTGATTTCTGGAAGATATATAATAGTACGTTGAATAATGAACAGCCAACAATTCTCCCATATATAAAACAACCATGAAGTCTCTTGCACTGCGACCGATGAAGTTTACCTGCTTACCCAGCGGTTTACCTCCAACTCAACCTTAAACCCCGCAAACCAACGCCTCCAAAATTTTCCTTTGCTGACAAAAGCCACACTTGCAGATCTGAAAATAACTTCTTTTCATATCCGTGATATCATAAAAACCTAGACAACTCCAAAGCATGTGGACCTGATCTTATCCCTGCATTAGTAACTGAAGAATTAACTGCCAAGCTAGCTCGTGTCCTCTCCAAACTCTTCAACAAATGCCTAGCCGAGTTTTGCTTCCCTGATAGCTTGAAAATCGCCTCCGTTATACCAATATTCAAGAATTTTGGCGAAAGAACCGACCCGCTCAATTATCGCCCGATCAATCTCCTGCCCTTCTCGCTAAAATATCGAGTTTTTAATGAGTCTAGCTCTAGTCCAACATCTTGTAAACGCTAATCTTCTTTTTGACCAACAGTATGGATTTAGTGAAGCTGGTTCTGCTCCAGTTATTTCTCTGAACGCATATACCATGCACTGGGTAAAACAGAAAAACCTAAAGCTTTAGCACTTGATATATCTAAAGCCTTTGACAAAGTCTGCCATGAAAGGTTTCTCACGAAAATTACATCCTATGATATTTCTGGACGAATACTTAACATAATTTGATCCTTCCTAGACGTGAAAAAAATTCAGGTTGTCATTGATTGCTGTACGTCTAAATAATATATTAATGCAGGTGTTCCCCAGGAGTATATAATTGGATCTTTATTATTCCTGATATTTATAAATGCCCGGTCGTAAAATACGCTTAAATATATTTTAATTTTTACAGATTTCGTATTTATTATTATTATAAAAAACAATTTTTTTATTGATTATTATATATAGTAGTGCCCCACCCCCAACGTAGCCCGGTTGTAACATTAACATACGCTTAAATATGATATTTTAATTCATGCAGAGTTCGTGTTTATTATTATGAACTTAATATAGAGTTGATTATTATTTTGTAACTTATATATAGTAATGATTTTAAAAGTTTAAAAAATATGACTTGGGTATCATCAGCTAGAATCGAAAACAAACCATTTTGTTGTTACCGTTTGAGCTATTGCCAGATGGATGAGAAAACATTAAAATTTAACCAATTTTAACGTATATAAATGCATATTTGCGCATGCGTACAGGAGTACTTTAAGTAGACTTACGCCTGCCCAGTTTCAATTTTTTTTTAATATTGACCCCTTTAGCAGTTATTTTCACCGTCTAAAATCCAAATATAATTTGTTCCACCAGTCGAAATCCCCTACATATCAAATTTAAAGTCTATAGACCAAAATTTGACAGAGAAGTCTTGCAGAGACCGTTCCCCAGGCAGGCAGAGAAACAGACAAGACCATCTTTGATGATGGCTTGTGTGAGGTAATAATAATAATAATAATAATAATAATAATAATAATAATAATAACAACAACAGCAACAGTATCTGGCATTCGGGCCAAGATCACAGTGTAGTATCTGTTCTGATGCTACACTTTACCTTTTCTGTCCTTGGTCAGTGGAGGAGAAATGCTTCATGACTGACATAATTTTTATTTTTGTTCCTATTCAGAGTGCTCTTTTTTGGGAGATAGATTTTTCCCACATTCAAAACCGATCTTGTATTTAACTCTGCCCTCGTGAGGAGACAAGTAAATAGGAACGACAACAACAGCAACAACAACAACAACAATAATAATAATAATAATAATAATAATAATAATAATAATAATAATAATAATAATAAAGATAAATATAAACTAAAGAGGGTTATTATTTTTAGACGAATGTCTTCAAAGCTGCATCATAGTTTATGGATTTTAGAATAAAACTAAAGTAAATAAATAGTTGTGATTGCGACCCAACAGGTACTTCTTATACATTTGTATTTGTCTGCCACACGCCATTGATTAAAATAGAAAAAAGATTCTGCAATTAAATTTACAGTGCATATTTGCAGCGCTTGTTTGAAACAATATTAAGCTTGTTTGTATTTAATTTTAAGTTACTCGGGCATAATAAGACACGAAGCCAAAAACCACACAAGGAGTTGAACAAGATACACCTGAAGAAGGTCGAAGGTTACCTCGACCGAAAAGTTGCGTGAATAATAATCAAGATGAGAATAATAGTCCAAATAACACGAAAAATACGCATCATTGATAAAAATGATATTCAAATCTCAAGCGTCCATTAAGTTTTAGTCTGCAGGGAAGTAGTCCGATGATAATGTATCTAAGCTTCCATGAGGGGGGAGAAGTCCTTGCAAAGAAAAAATACGCTTCAAATTAACTTTTACAAAAGACATATTTTGATCTTATTTCCTTACAATGTTTCTTATTAGATAATTGGTTTCATTTAACTATTACGTTTAATTCTTTTATGCACAGTTTCTACATTGTGCATAATTGCGTTGAATTCAGGTTGAAATCTCAAATAATACGAAAAATATGCAATCATTAGCAAAAATTATATTAAAAACTTTATCTGTTTTAAACGTTAATTTGAACAAATCGGATATATTCTATTTTAGTTCGAAACTTTCACAGTATTTTACAAAATAAATATTGCAACTTATGTGCACTGTTCTGCAAATGAACATTTTCCGGGTAGATCGCGTTCTGCGGCTGTACCTTGGTGCGACGGGTTGGGCTGGGCAGATGAATGTGTTCAATGAAGATATCATTTTGACTCAAGTCTCGCTGATCCGTATCAAAAAGCGAGCCTCGCTTTTGGGCGAGTCATATTTGAACGACTTGAGTCAAAGTCTTTAAGCGTAGAAAATTAAAATGCTTACGGCCTGCGCCCATCAAGCCGACATTGACGTATTGTTATAGTGTCACGGGCAAGAGGTGCTAAGTCACCGACGACCGAGCAGAACACAGCCTGCCCATTGGTCATTTGATAAACTCGTATATCTTGACTTGACGCGAACACTCCAGAATTGTCCCTGTTTAAGGTACTCGTTATGATACCAATTATTGAGTATATTTCTTGTTCTTGGTTGCGTCCATGTATATTTTTTAGAAGCTCTTTATGTCGGTCTGTTACGCTTTAGTTTGTAATAGTATTTTCATTGTTAAACGCACAAGTGCATCACAGTATCTTTATAAGAGACTCTGTCGGTATATCTGTCACGCTTGGGGTTTGAATATCATTTTTTTGTCAATTAGTCACGCTCAAATTTAAAATAGCATTGTTGTCAATCTGTCACGTTTAAGTTTGAAATAGCATTTTCGTCGATCTGCAATATTTAAATTTGAAATAGAATTTTCTTAGGTCTGTCATGCTTACGTTAGAAATAGCATTTTTAGTCAGTTTGTTGAAATACTATTTTCATTGGTCTGTCAAATTTATGTTTGAAATAGTATTTTCGTTGGTCTCTCACGCTTAAGATTTAAATATCATTTTCTTTGGCCTGCCCAATTTAAATTTGAAATTAAATTTTCGTTAGTCTGTCACGCTTAACGTTGAAATTGTATTGTCGTCGGTCTCTCACGCTTAAAATTTAAATAGCATTTACTTTGGCCTGCTAAATTTAAATTTGAAATCAAATTTTCGTTGGACTGTCATGCTTAAGTTTGAAATAGTATTTTCCTCGGTCTGCCATGCTACAGTTAGAAATAGCAATTTCGTTAGTTGATCAGGGTTAATTTTGAAATAGCGTTTTGGGTAGTCTGCCACGGTTACATTCGAAATAACATTTCCGTCAGTATGGCAGACTTAAGTTAGTAATAGTCTTTTCACCTATTTGGACATAAATTTGAAATAGCATTTCTGTCATGATTAAGTTTTAAATAACATTTCCGTCGTCTCTTCCAATAAAGTTTGAAAAGTATTTTCCTCATCCGTCAGACTTAAGTTAAAAATAGCACTTTTGAGAGTCTTTTGGGCTTAAGTTTGAAATATTATTTTGATCAGTTTACTAGGCTTAAGTTTTAAATAGTATTTTCGTTGGTCTGTCAAGCTTAAGTCTGAAATGGCATTTTCATTGCTAACCGCGCAGATTGAATGGATACATCTCCGGAACTCCGGAACGCATATTCATGTTTTCATGGCGGCAAAAGTCCACTTAAATTGCTAACGTGTTTCTTCATTATCAATTGTCTAACCAGTCAGCTTTCATGTAATGGCGGATCGGTTTTCATGTAATTTATATCTCGACTGTTTTGATGTTTGAATAAGTGTCTACTTGGACATATTAAGTAACTATTTACCTATATAAATCGATATGATTTTTTTTTGTTAATTACTCTTTCTTACCGATCTCAAATAATAAATATCTCCAGCTATCAATCTTTAAATATCCAAATCAATTGGTTAAAAGATACTAGTCAAACGATAAATTCTTGTCTATCTATCTATCTATCTATCTATCTATCTATCTATCTATCTATCTATCTATCTATCTATCTATCTGTCTATCCAAGTTTATTTATATGCATCTATCTATACTAACTTGTTCTGCCTATTTGTCTGTCTACATGTTCTTCTCATTTCTATTCTTCCCCCTCTCTCTGTATATATATATATATATATATATATATATATATATATATATATATATATATATATATATATATAGTACAAAAATCTCCTATTCTCACCAACTCGTCAGATGTTATTTCCATTCGATGCTACAACAATATATATATATATATATATATATATATATATATATATATATATATATATATATACACACCGATAATCTATATAAATAAAACAGTAGATATACGTGTGTGTGTGTAAGTCTCTCTGTATGCCTAATGTGTGTAAATATTTAACCGATAAACTCTTAAACTATTTGAAACTGAAAACACTGAAATTAACAGGAATTAGTAATCGTACTCCTCTTCTTATGAGAAGCATTGGACTTCGAAATACCATGGTACAAAAAGTTTTCTTATCCTATACCACTAATTGATGCATCATCAATCTATATACATCAGTATATATTTGTATATTGTAGTTTTCTTATTTTATTGATATTATATATTAGCTTGAAAGCAATTTGTTGAGCTTTGCATTATCTCGATAAGTCTCCTCTTAAAGAATCGGTCTTATTTTTTTAAACTTCCTTATATATATATATATATATATATATATATATATATATATATATATATATATATATATATATATATACATACATATATATATATACACATACATATATATATAATACTACATCGAATCTTTTTTGTCTTCATCGGTAAAGATGAAATCCTTCTAAACTGAGGTAATTTTATTCTTATTGCAATCCAAATTGATCTTGTTTGGGGTGCTATATTTTCCTCATTTAAATCCGGCCTTGTGTCCAACGCTGCCTTCGTAGGAAGGCAAGCAAATAGAAACATTATATTGGCCGTATTTTACTCTATGTTATCAAAGTTTGATTCTCATTGTCAAATTTTCATTTGTTATTAGTGGACTATGTTATTCGGAATAAAATGAGGTACTCTTCAACAATTTATTTAAAAATGCTTAATTCGAGTTTAATATTTGATAATTTGAACACCTTGTTAAATAATCATTTAAAAAGAAAAATCAATCAAGGGGAATAGCTCTTATTCTTTTGTAAGCAATTGCGTTCAATTTTCGTTCAGTGTTTACGTATATTTTTTATAAATTAAATCAATAATTAATTTGTAATTGAGACACTGTTCCATTATTATTTTTATTACGTCTTGCTTTGTTATTATCACATCAAAACTAGATTCAAGTTCGACTTAGTGAACAGTACAAAATAAATTGGAATATTTCGTTTTGAATTTTTGAGATGATGATAATGCGTATTATTTCAATTATTCGGACTACTGTTATCGTTTTGAATGTTATTTTCACAATGTTTCGATCGATGTAACCTCCGACTTTCTTCGGATAGATCTTTTCGGGTTCGAGAATCTTTATGTCGAACTTATAAATCTGCACATAATTTCAAACGAAACCGTTTATTTAACCCACGGGCATAGCATGCTTTCATTTCATCTGCCATGTTTAGATATAAGTCTTTAGTAATTTACAATTGTATTTCTCATATTCTCACACTAATGATATAACCTTCAACTTACAGAAAATTATCACAACTAAATTTTACCAAGTACTTTATCTGTTCCGTTGCAGGTCCTTGCGCAGGGATCCGTGACGTAACAGATAAAATAGTTAGTAAAATTAAATTATTAAATAAAGTGTTCCGTTCGAAATTCCGTGCAGATTCCTGAGTTCGATAGTAAGATTTCAGGGTTCGACAATGTACACCTGAAGAAGGTCGAAGGTTACATCGATGCAAATGTTGTGAAAACAACATTCAAGATGGGGCAAGTAGTCCGAATAATCAAAATATTTGCAAAACAAATTTGAATCTAATGAATCCCACGCAACACCAGGTCGGTACAGATTACATATACGATATTATTATTTATCATGATGTAGATTTCGTGACGGTCTGTAACCTAAACTATGTCAGCGTCTTTAGATATTTCAAATATTCAAAGAGTTTCTTCTGAGACATCATTACTTTGTTTAATGTTAATAGTGTTTTGGGATGTGACGGTCGTCAAGTCGCAAACAGCACGGCCTCCAAACCTGGGTGTTCCAAGTTCGAATTCAGTTCGTTCTCCAAAAAATCACTTTCACTTAAGATGTTGGCAACCTTCACGAGGTCCCTCTCTTAAGAAGGAAACAATGTATGCATGGAAATCATTCTTAAATTAATTAATCGATAATTACAAATTAACAAACAGCTGCTTAACGTAAATGCGGTTAATTGAGTTTAATTTAAGGTGTAAGGGTAGGAAGGGAGGGTTTCTGTAACCTACCTGATGTTTTTGTGAATTTTTAGCAATAGATATTACCCACATTTCAATTTCTTTGGAGGGATTAAACGGGTATTTACAGAGGGGCTTAATATTTAAGGAGGGGCAATACATTTAAAGAGTGCATATTATTATAAGAGTGGCATAATATTTAAATAGGTACACAATATTTAAATAGACGCATAATATTTAAAGAGAGGCTCATTATTTCAAGAGGGGAATAATATTTAAAAAGAGACCTTACATTTAAGCAGGGGCATAATATATAAAGAGAGGCATAATTATAAACAAAGGAATACTGTATTTATATTTAAAGAGTGGCATAATATTTAAAAAGGGGCATAATATTAAAAAAAGGAAAATTATTTAAAGATAGGCATAATATTAAAATAGGGGGCTATTATATATAAAGAGGTGCATAAAATTTTAAGAGGAGCATAATATTTTAAGAGGAGCATACTATTTAAATAAGAGCATATAATTTAAAGTACGGCATAATATTTCAATACAGGGCACTAATATTTAAGGAGAGGTATAATATTTAAAGATGGACATAATATATAAAATGGGCCATATATTTAAAAAGATGCATATTATTTAATGAGGAGCATGATATTTAAAAAGTGGCATAATATTGATACAGGGACGTAATATTTAAGGCGGGAAATAATATTTCAAAGGGGCATAATATTTAAGAAAAGGCATAATACTTAAAGATGGGCATTCTATTTAAGGGCGTATTATTTAAAAAGGGGCATTATATTTAAATACGTGCATAATATTTAAAAAGGGGCATAATATTTAAGGAAAGGCATAATATTAAAGGAGGGGAATGATATTTAAAAGGTTCATAATATTTAAAGGGAGGCATAATATTTAAAGATGGGCATAATATTTAAGGAAAAACATTATATTAAAAGGGGCATAATATTTAAATGGAGGCATAATATTTTAATAAAGGCATGACACTTAAAAAAGGAACAAAATATTTAAGAAGCAGCATAATATTAAAAAACTTATATTTAAAAAGGTGCGTAATATTTTAGAAGACGCATTATATTTAAAGGCGGGCATAATGATTTAAGAAGTGCATAATATTTACGGAGGGGAATAATATTTAAAATGAAACATAAAAGTTTAGGAGAAGCGTAATATTTACGGATGAGTATAATATATAATATGGGGCATTATATTAAAGAAGAGGCATATTATTTAAAGAGTGGCATAATATTTAAATAAGAGCATAATATTTTATGAGGTACATAATCTTTAAAGAGGGGCATAATATTAAAATGGAGGGAAATATTTTAAAAAGGGCATATTATTTAAGGAGAGGCATAATATTTAAAGATGGGCATAATAATTAAAAAGGGGCATAATATTTAAATAGAGGCATGATATTTTATTGGAAGCATAATATTTAAAGAAGTGGTATAATATTTAAATAGAGGCATAATATTTAAGGAGTGGCATATTTAAGGGTAATAATATTTAAACAGTGGCATAATATTTTATGAGGGGCATTATATGGGCGCAACATATCATTTGAAAGTTCAAATATATAATATTTGCATTTAATTTCATCATAGTTATTCGATACTAATCAAGCAAGATTGTCCAAACGTCATTTTTTCTCAAGACCCCTTAAACTTCCGCTTTTACTTTTATACGTTTTCTAGAATCGGAATCATTTCATTTCTGAAGTAGATATTGAACCCTTTCTTAAGAGGAATATAAAAAGTTACGAACAGAAAAATTAATAAATAGAAAGTTAACACACACACACACACACACACACACACACACACACACACACACACACACACACACACACACACACACATATATATAGTAAGTTATCAAAATATATATGACAATTAAGCTACATAAAATATTCCGCGTTTCATTCTCAAATAGAAATAAAAATCAAATAAAAATAAAAATACTAATAATGAACAGGATAAATGCAACTGTAAATCCCGCAGGCTCTGCTCACTTCAACATAAATGTCTAACCGAAAGCATAGTTTACAACACCACAATATTTGCAAAAGAAAACCCAAATAACAAGAAATATTATGTAGATTTAAAAACCAGGTATTATGATAAAAAATGTACATTAAAAAAAAAAATGTACATAAAAAAACACACAGAATGAAAACAGCACTAGAAAAGAAATACTGGGAACTCAAAGAAGGTGGACGTTAACCGATAGTCGAATGGAAAATAGTAAGACAAGCAAGTGCATGTAGAGACCCAGACGATCCATGTGTATTATGCCTGAATGAAAAAATTTTCTATCCAATTCTTTAAACAACTCCAACATCTATCTGCAAGAGAGAACTAGCGAACAGCTGTGTGCACAGGATTAAGTTTACTCTAAGATATTGATACAAAATAAATTTTGAAATCGACAATAACAATAGAAAGTATTTAAATAAATAAAATAAAAAATAAAATTTAATATATATATATATATAAGTCTCTATATATGTATATAGCGAAAAGTAGTTACACACTTTTAGAAGACATTTATTTTGAATAGAATTTACAGGTGAATTAGAAAACTTTAAATATCATGAAATGATAAAAATCATTTTTTTATTTACTTTGTTGGTTTTGTATTCCAATATTTCGCTAATAAAATTAGCCTCATCAGGGTTTTATGTCCAGTCCGTACTTTTTTGTTCATTTTGTTGTTATAATAGAGGAGGTAATTCAGGAGAAGAAAAATTCAAATGGACGTGCTGTCCAATTATTTAACGATTTGTGTTTGACTCCGCGTTTTGTCTTACTCTTAGTTGTCTTCGTCGAACTCTTTTAGGTCGGGTTATATACATATATGCATATATATATATATATATATATATATATATATATATATATATATATATATATATATATTATATGTATATAACCCGACCTCCCTCCAAACACACTAGATATAAATTCTCTTTTCATCATGAAATTTTTTCTCTCCAGAACAGAAAGAGAACTGAACTTCTCCTCTTTCGCATGTGATATATGACCGTCTTCCTGTAATCCTCGCCTAGAAATCCTGATGATGTCCCCTGAAATAGGGACGAAACGTTGATTTTATTTTTGGTTTTACTCTTTTTAGGTTTTTCCTTTTTATTCACATAACGTCTAAATCATCGTTTATATCTTGCTTTATTTTATTCATATATATATATATATATATATATATATCTATCTATCTATCTATCTATCTATCTATCTATCTATATATATATCTATAAAAACAGAGATGTGTGTGCCACAGACGATTTCTGATTGGTTAATCCAATAATCACATCTCCTAAAAAACTATGGTTCGTAGGCTCTTAACTTTACCATAAAATATTATGGCTTTATTTATTGTCCATCTTGGAAGGGTTTAATTTTTTTATAAATTGTTATTTACAAATTAAAAAAATACGAAACTTACACAATCTTACAATCCAACCTACGACATCACGGCCGCCATTCTGGTGTAGCCGCAGACACGTACACAACATGAAAACAATGTTTTGAAAATCTAGCAAAAATTAATTTTCCTGAAATTTTTCAATATTTAAAAATAAATTATGCCGGCTGATAAAATTTTTAAACTTTTTTTTAAAGCTAGAAAGATAAAATTTAAAAATATTTATTTTTATGTAAAACGCGCGTTCGCTCGTGGTCTTTTCATATCGGGTTTGTATTACTGTACACATAGATTCGAAAAAGTTGTCAAAAAACAAATATATAACAAATAAATGTTATCAAAGGCAAGATAAGTTACTTTTCTACCAAACTGGATATATTTTTCGTGTTTTTATTCAATGTAACACATTTATTCAGCTCGAGAAACGGGTTTGTATTACTGTACACATAGATTCGAAGAAGTTGATAAGATACGAAACAATACAGCATTAAAACACGCGCACACACGCACACACACTCACGTCCACTACCGTCCTTGGCTACGTCACGTTGTTATGGCAACACGATAAATACACAGTAAATTTGATTTTCTTCATTTCTACGCAAATATTACGCAAATATAAATCATATAGAATATCTGTATGAATATAATTACACGTAATAGTTAAATAAAGATGATCATCGTTAGAACCGAAAAAAAAACTAATAGGGAATTTGTATAAAGTTGTATTTTCTTTTTAAATAAATAGAAAAAAGGGGTGTTGATAAGACTATCAATACTTATACAGTTTAGTGACGACATTAAAAAATGGAAATATTGAAAAAAAATTTTAGGCCAAATTTCGCAATCTAGCCTTTTTTTTCTCGCCATATTGAGATGCGCAGTGCGCACAACATATCTGCAATTTTTTTACGTTTTTTTTCTTTTTTTTTTAAATCTGCAATTTTTTTGCGTTTTTTTTTTTTTAAATAAGAATACTATTGAATATGCAAAGAAATTGAAGAATGCAAAGAATTGAAGAATTTTTATACGAGATTATTTTCAAAAGATGCTCAGTTGGACACGCATGGATAACTTCGAAACTTCGTTTATTTACTTCTGTTACAAAAAAAAAAAAAAAAAAACACCCCAAAAATGGCATCTGTCTTCGCAAAAAAAAATTAAAAATCTCATTCTGGTGAGGAATAAAGGGCTAGATTGGCCTAAAATGGAGGTATTCTGCTATGTACGGCAGTTACCTGCCCTTGGGAATTCATGGGCCTGCAATAACATTTCCAAAATGGCCACGTTGACGTTGCCGTGATAAATCATTTTTTTCGATGTAAAAAAAAAAACTACTTGATCAAACGAAGTGAAATTTTTTTTCGGAGAACTTCAGTCTATAACAGTTACGTACAATAAAATTTTTTTTCCAATATTTCCATTTTTTAATGTCGTCACTAAACTGTATAAGTACCAGACTATCAATACACACAAAAAAATATAGATTTATTTTTCGGTAAAGTTCCCCCGGGTTTTCCTTTCACTTCAGTAAATAATGGTCTTTTTTTATATATATGGCGTACTATTATCCTTATATATATGATGTTTATGTTTATATATATATGTATAAGTGATAGTGTCTGTGTGTGTCTGTGCGTCTGTGTTCATTTCCCTACGCTAAAACTCTGTCAATTTTAAGCCTACAGATTCGAAATTTGATATACAGGGTACTGAGATTTGGGAACATCGATGTGATAGGTTTTCGACAGAAATTTGGCGATTAAGTGGTCAATATTCAACAATTAGACCTTTGAGAACTCTACCAAACTCCTCCTAAAATTTAAGGTCTGAACACGTGATATTTTATATATAGATTCCTTGGACATGGATCTAACTTATTAACTTTACTTGATCCCTAAACAATAAATGTTAATAGGTCATAAAAGGGGTCAAAGTATAAAAAAATTGACCGTTTTTTTTCCTCAGCATACACTTCAAAACACCTGGGCAACGCCGGGCACCGATTGCTAGTATATATATATATATATACAAATGTACAAATGAGAATGTATCTAATTTAATCAATAAAACCTGAGACGACCTTATATAGGGATAATTAGGCTGTGTTTGCTTAATCAAAAATCACATTTACCAAAATGAAATATAAAATTTAGAATGTAAATTCCCTATAATGAAAATGAAAGATCAAAAAATAAATAAAAAAAAATAATAATAAAGAATACAAAATATAAACAATATAATATGAATAAAAAATATATAAAAAATATATAAACGGATAATATAAAATAAAGTAAATAATAATAATAATAATAATAATAATAATAATAATAATAATAAGAAGAAGAAGAAGAAGAAGACGAAGAAGAAATAGACCGTGATAAGATGTAGACAGGTAACCTGAATGGTTCAGAAAATTATATAAATGATAAAAATACGAAGTATAAATATAAATAAATAAATAGGACAATAAGGAAAACAAAAGTAAAGTTAAATAATTATAATATTGATAGAATAAAGAAAATAATAAAGAAAGAAGAAGCACATTATGAAAATGAAATATGAAAGAAAGAAAAAAATGAATAAAAAAGGTGAACCACGAAAGAATAAAAGAAAAAGAAGGGACTAAACGAAATTATTAAAGAGAAAAATAAAAGAAGGAAACATAAAAAGAAAAGAAATGAAAGACAGAAAGAAAATGAAGAAAATGAAGAATGAATAAAGGAAATTGTGGATGAAAGCGAAAAATCTGAAGAAATAGATAAAATGAAGAATAAATAAAAGAAAGATAAAGATAGTATAAATGAAGAATAAAAGAATAAAAGAATAAAAGAATAAAAGAACGGAAAAAATCTATAAAGCTATAAGAAGAAGAAAAAATGAAAGAAAAAAGAAAAACAACTCGAAATGAAAGAGATAATGAGTGAACGAGATAGGCAAAATAACAAAGAGAAGAAATAAATAATAAAAGAAGAATGAATAAAATAAAAGAAAAATAAAATAACGATGAAGGTGAAAATGCAAAAAACAGATTTTGAAAAGGAAAAAAAAGAGATATTACAGAATCTTAAAACAAGAATGAAAAAAAGAAATAAACAACAACAACAACAACAAAAAACGAAAAATGAAAACAACAAAAGAAAGAAGGAAAAATAAAATTAAAGAAGAAAAAGTTCAATTAAATAATAGTAAGTTAAGATAAATGCATTTATGATTTTAATTTTGGAATATGAAAAGATAAAAAAAGAATGAAAAAAAAAAGAAACGAAAAGAAAAGACATAAAAAAGAAAAAGGAAAGAAATAATTCATTTCATAACAACATAAACAAACAAAATATAAACTATAAAAATAAAATAAGACATTTGTTTTATTGGGGGGGGTGAGATGTGAGGAGAAAAATATAAAAACTAAATTCAGAAACACATCAAGAGTATTAATGATTGTAACAAAGGCTATTGCAGATCGAGAAGAATAAGAAAAATCAGCTCCCCCACCCCCAATTCTACTATCCCCTCCTCCACCAAAATGCAACAGTAATAAAAAGTGATCGTTTGGTCTCATAAAGTCAGGAAGAACGGGCCGCCCGTTTTCCTGAATGTTTTTTTTTTTTGAGGTACGTCAACCCAAAGCTTATTTCATCCTACCCCTCCCCAAACCGACCCTCACAATTATCCCTCCCCCCCCCCAACAAAAACTCAACCCCTCCACATTATTGATGTCTCCACCCTGCGTTTGTCGTGAGCAGGGAAGCGTGAAGACGATTCTGGAAAATCTGGACATTTTTCAAAGGGATTTTGACGGGACGCATGCGAGACTGTCTGTCTCTCTATCCGTCTGTCAGTCGCTGGTCGGTACTGACCGTCGGGATAATTAAGTATTCGGTCGGCGATAGACGTCAAAAAAGAAAACTTGGTATGGTTTGATCGGAGCTTCTTATGAGCAACTTGGATGATGGAATCGCCCGGAGAGAAAATCTACACAATAAACGATGATAATAATAGCTATAGAAATACATAACAACATTCATATAGCGTAAGAATATTTATCATATATTATACACTAAAGATGTTATTCTTTATGAATAAATTCTTTTACATTTTTGTTAAGTTTTTTAAATTGCATTTTCACCCCAAACAAGACACGGTGCCACTTTGATGTAGGGGGCTATTATCTGAGACATAATTTGCAGAGGCACTATGTAGGGAGTTGAACAGCAAGATGTCTGTTTACATTTGAAGTTCTGCATGTCAGTACAGTCAGGAATTCCAAAGTCTAGCAGAGTGTACTCTAACCTATAAAAATATCCGAGCAACTCCTTCACATTCCCAATAAGGGTTCCTCTTTTGAAAACAGAACTCCACTGTCTTCGTCATACTATGATAAAATTCCATTAAGTTATATTAAAAATAAAAAAAATCACTAAAAATTTTGCATGTTAAAAATTGATTGTTGAATACCATTAAATTTGGACTCATTTTTGCATTAATTGGTAGTCCCTATTAACCCCTATTAATCCTTAATTGTGCATCGAACATATACCATAAAATTTGGTCAAAATTTCAGCTGTATCAGTTTTGCAACTTGAAAACGCTTAGAGTGATTAATTTTATTAATCCCCAAAGATCAGTTAAGGTCTTCAAAAATCGAGCGCACCAGGTAAAGTGTACTCTGACCTATCAAAATGTCTTAGCAAATCCTTCACATTCCCCAGTAAGGATGCCTCAATCGATTAACAATAAACTAAACTCTTCTCAAAAAGAAGAAAAATCTTGTAAAAGTGGATCCCCTAAGGCTGAATAATACTATTCCAAAGGTACTGTTGAACTCATTGTCTAAGGCGTATCCTCAACTGGTACAAACAACACCTATTCAAGATGTGCCAAAAATGTGGATGCATCAAGCTAGATCAAAAGTAAAATAGACATGAATGGGTTGGAAAGGTAGTTCAATGGTAACTATGCAAACGACTATACTTTGAACATGAAGGCAAATGGTCGAATTCTCACTGCCCTTATTTTATCTTTTAGTCCTTACATTCCATGAGCGACAGAGGGGAGAGAATTGCTGTTTTCTGGGCCGGAATCTATCCATCTAACACTTATTAATAGGGCTAGGACAATAGATTATTCGTTTCATTGTTTTGACACTCGAATGTATATCCGTTGATATATTACATGCTTTTATATAGAGTGATGTGATTCTAGGATGATTAACTGTATTTAACTGTGTCGGATATATACTCGAGAGTCAAAACAACGAAAAGAATATTCTGTTGTTATAACCCTACTTATTAGTTAGTTTTTGATCTTGAAGTAGTATACTTTTTAGTTCCGTACATCAAATTGCTTCATGCCTTGTCTAGAGCGATTTCCACACATATAAAAAGAAATAAGAATATAGTAATAACTCTTATACAGAAAGACAACGGTATTACTAGTTGTAACCAGAGCTCGCGGATCAATCCAGGTAAAGTCTGGCAGTTATCATCATGGAAATTTTAAGACCACAAACAAGGCATTGTTTAAAATTTTGCATTACTTAGAATCTTACTTATATATCAAAGATACTTCGTAAGTGCATGTGTGTGTGTGTGTGTGTGTGTGTGAGAGAGAGAGAGAGAGGGAGAGGGAGAGAGAGAGAGAGAGAGAGTTTCTCATGAGCCGATTTTTCTTAAAATTTTACACAAATGTACTTTATGTGTCTGGGAGTGTTCTTAGGTAGGTTTTGTATCGGAATGCTCCCGATAAGTATACAAAATTGATAATCGAAAAATTGCAATTAAAGATTAAAGTTAACACTCTGATACAGTCTAACACCACAAGTGCATTTAGGAAGTTTTATCACCGCACAAGCTGAAGGGCCCAGCGTATAAAATCAACAGTAGGTTCGTTGAAAAGACAGAGGCGCGCTCGAAATGAATGTTCTAGTATAGATCACAATTGTATCATGATACTTGAATTTTACATTTTAAACTTTAATTCAAGCCATTATATAAAATAATTTTATAAAATCAAGAATAGGTTTTTCGCAGTGTAGTGTACGCTACAATGTATTGTGGACTAAGTCACTGCGGAGAGGCATGTGAAGCTTATTCTCAGAGCATCGTGGTGGGTCCTCGACTAGAGCAGGCAATCAATCGAATTGATTGAAAAATGGGCAATTTCACCGATTTCGATGACAATATAAGTATTGGAAGTGTGGAAAATTTGTTGATCCTCATTCAATACTGGGCAACGTCGGGTTTCCCTGCTAGTTGTTCATATTCTACGAAAAGTAATAATTAAAATCTATACAATAGCATACTAAGCAATTCATGTTCGCACGTAAAATGAGTAAAAAACAAACTGCGTATTTATCGATTTTTTGTCGAACATTCTGTAGCACTGACCATTAAAGACATTTATTATCTCAAAAGGAATAGTATTATTAACACTAAATTATATAGCTTCATGTAGAAAACACCGTTGAAGTTCAAAGCTCTTCTGCTACTAAAGATCTAATAAATGAATTAATGAATAAAAAATTATCGATTTTTAGTCGAATCACAGGATAATTACATTGCAACACCGGTTCTCGTTACATTAGCAAAGTTAAGCAACCTTGAGCCTGGTCAGTACCAGAGGGGTGGCCATTTGGGAACACCAGGCGCTGTATATAGGAGAACGTCGGCACCTCCATTTAAGGACTGCAAAGATCTAACATCGTCATCTTCCCTAACCAGAATATAAGAGTGCCCAAAAAGTTACTGAAGGGTTGAAAGTCTTTGTGATTTTACCATTAGTGATTATTTTTTTTTCTCTATTTTAAATATTTTACAGATAATATATTGAAAATTTATTATGGATATACCATTGAATAACGTATGCAAGTTGTGAAATTGTTTTATCAAAATCAGGGATCAATTGTTTGGACTCCAAGAGCTTATTGATGGCATTTTCATTTAAAAGATAGCCCAAGTCACAACACAATCCGAATCAAAGAAAGTGTCTATGTTAACATACCTCAAATCGTGCAAGAGTTAAAGGAAAACATCAGGAACGAAATAATGGAGTTAAATCACAATCCAGAGATTCTGCAATCTATCATGAATAATGCTTTGAAAAGGGCACAAATATGCAAAGTTGAAAATGAGCAACATTTAAAAGGCATTATTTTTCATGAATAAAATTTTTTCGAATTTTGCATAATACATTCCCAATGTCTTAGTTAAATTGTGTTAAAATTACAAAAAGATATGAAAAATAAAGAATCTATTTAAGTTCGAAACCCTACAGTTACTTTTTGGACACCCCATACATGTAACTCGGAACCGCTATTTTAATACTCATTTTCACCCCAAGCAAAGCATAATGCCACTTGAAACATAATGGGATACTATTTAAGATCGCGTGTAATAGAGGACTGAGGGGAGTTGAGCAGCGAGATGTCTGTTCACATTGTTTAAACTTCAGTATGTTAGTACAGTCAGGGAAGCAGGAAATGGAGATCGAATTTCAAAGTTTAGCAGTTTCATGGAAGAAACTATTAGAGTAGAAGACTTTCCAGCATCTAACCACGCGATAAAAGCAACTAGCAACTCCGAAGTTAGGGTTAATTATCAGGCTATTTATGATGTTTAAGTTGGTTGTTTCGTAGAAGAAAATTGTTTTTGTTTTTGACTTTGCAGAAAATGATTGAGCTTTGCAAAGGAAACGAAAAACAAAAAAGAAAAAAACAAAAAAACAAAAGCAATAACATCAATGTTTGGTGGCTATTGGATCAGGTAACCAATATCTTCAGACAGCCTGATCTGGTAGCACCAGGTAGAATAAGAACAAAGTCGTTTAACTATATACCCAACGAAGGCAACGTAAAAGACAAGCAGCAATATTACAAGCTGCTACAACTTCTTACAGAGTAAAGGTGATGCTGTCTGGAACTCCAGTTCTTTGCTAATAAGACTTTGGTGAACATCTAGAAGTCGCCATCGGGATGTGTCGTCCTCTGGTTGTCTCTCTGTCTCGGCGTGTAGCACAGAGACGTATAAGGCGAGGAAGCGCAAATCAATGTAGTGAAAGTGGCAATATTGTTTTTTTTTTTACATGGAGGTCACCAATTATCAAGACCCGGAATTCAATCGGGGATAAGGGTTATGGCGTGTACAGTAATCAACGGGATAGTATCGTAGTAATCATTAGTATTGGAGATTTGATAGAGTGTCTTACTTAAGGGGGCGGTTTGTCAGGAATTTGTTTATATTGGACTTGAAGACATCCAAGTTGTAGTCAGGTAGGAAACAGGCAAACGAAAGAGAGTTCCACAGTCGTGCACTTCTAAGAAAGAAGCTCTGCTAATGGAATCTACGTTTGTATTTAGGCACAGATAAAGAGTGGGGGAAATTAATGACAGAAGTTTGAGCTTTTTCGTGAAAGATTGGCGAGGGGGGCAGAGATTGGAGCTCAGACGAACACATGCCATGGAAATAACGATAAAACAAAGACAGGCTCGCAACGTCTCTTTTATGGGAGAGAGGCTGCAGGGAAGAGAAAAGGGCATCCACCACTAAGCCACGAAATCTATTTTGTACTCTGCCAAGGCAGGATAGGCTGCTTTTAGCAGCTCCTGTCCAGATGTGGCAGCAGTACTCCATCCTTGGACGTACTTGGCTTTTATACAGATAGAGAATTGCATCAGTAGTGAGATATCTTCTGGAGCGGTAGAAGGATTCCACCATTTTCCCAGCGTCCTTGGCAACAGACTTGATGTACATGTTCCATTTCAGATCAGGAGTAAAAGTCAAACCCAGAAGCTTGTTAAAACTTGGAGCTCCCCCCCCAAGACGAGAACCATCCATTTCAATTGATGCCAGATGGGCATCAGAGCGTTGATGATGTAAAGATAGAAGCTTGGTTTGGATGCATTAAAAGTAACCATCACCTCTTCCCCCACTGTACCACGCGCTCAAGATCAGAGGAGAGAGAATCAGAGAGAACTTTGTCATTTACAGCCTTTGATGTGTTTCCATAGATGGTCCTGTCATCAGCATAGATGTCAACGAATGATTTAAGTATGTGTTTTGGGAGATCATTGATGTAGATCAGAAAGAGAGTTGGGTCCAGAATGGACCCCTGAGGGACTCCAGCATTAATACTATAGGCCTCTGATTTCTGCCGATCAACCACTACTCTTATGAACCTATCGGAGAGAAATGATTTATTAATTGAGAAAGCATTTCCAGTGATAACGTAGCTGGAAATCTTGTGAAGTAGGCCCTTATGTCATACCTTATCGAAGGCCTTCGATATGTCAAGAGCAATTGCCCTAAAAAGGAAGCCTTTGTCAAGAGATTCATTAATCCTATGAGATATAACTGTTAGCACATCTGCTGTCGATCTTGCGGAGCGGAAACCATATTGCATGTCACTAAAAAGGTTGTTTCTGCTGAGGTGGTTGACTACTTCTTTATTTAATATGGATTCCAACATCTTACTCATGACACACAGAAGACTTATTGGTCTGTACTGAGAGGAAGATGACTTTTCGTCTGAATTCTTAAATACAGGGCATACTGATGAGGTTTTCCAGGGTGTTGGAAAGCACTTCTCCTTACGGCAACGCATAAACAGTTGCACAATAATAGAAGTAATTTCTATTATTATGCAACCACCATTCTTTTGTGTTTGGAGCAAAACCTTCCTTGACTTCGTATGCAACTACTGAGCCTTGCTTGTCTCCGTGCCAGGGGCAAAGGCCTGTAAATTTTCAGGTCTAACGAAGAGCTGTATTCAGTGAGAAGGACTTCATGCAGACCAACTAATACTGTCATAATCTTCGTAGAGTATTTGACTCGTAGCTCAATAAGCCCCTCCAATATTACAACCATTTCCCACCATGGTATGGCCGCTCGCAACGTGACAGTGTCAGAGATATCCGGCTAACAAGGATCTGGTGAAAATCCAGTAGAAGTTGTTATCCAAATATTGCCATTAATTGTTTTAATTTTATTATGACACATATATTTCATGTCTTTTCCCGCCAGTTTACTTGTGGTGTGCGATTACAGTCTACATTATAAATAAAAATAAAGTAACCCTAATTAAATTCCATCACAATGCATTTTGATTAATTCGTGAACAAATTCGTTATTCTTCTTTAAACTCCACCTAAAACACACATACACACAAACAAGTTGCAATCAATCAAACGAATCAATGAGTATGCTCTCCCAAATATTAGATTACAAAATTAAATTACATCATAATGCATTTCTATTATATCGTAAAAAAGTCAGCCATTTAAAACTTTTTTTTATTAAATTGTCACTCTCCTCCTCCTATCCCTAGAAAAAGCACATACTCAACTGCCAAGAAAACGTTGGTATTCCTTCCAATAACGTTTTATAAAAATTTTTATAACACAGATAAAACATTTTCGGTGAAAATAATCTTTCCGATATGTTTTAATCAATTTACTTGTCTAATTCTTGATTTCCTAAATCATCTCGGACAACGTCAAAGCACGGGTCTGGCTAGTTAGTTGTAAATTGCTTCGAAAATATTCGATCTTTAAACGTATGACACGTTTCTCTAATTTTTAGTATTGTTTATGTGAAACTGTCTAATGTTAAAAATCTGTTGTTTTTTTTTGTTGTTAACCATATGCTCTTGATATGCTTTTTTTCCGGAGGAGAGGAGAGTCCCCTACCCCCTCAGCACGACTCCGATGGTCTCTTGTCCATTCATGGATTCATGGGCATAACAAATTCCATTTCCTACTCGTGTTTTGCAACCGTCTATTCCTATAGAGAAAAAACAAACAAACAAAAAACAAAACAAAACAAAACAAAAACACAAAAAAAAATAAACAAACAAAGAAACAAACAAAAATACCTCCCAAAATAAAAAAAAAACATGACAGATCGGTCACCAAATGCATGAAAGGGAATGGGCTTGCGGAGCAAGAGCAGGACGCTTAAAACCGGTGAAGCGTAGACACATTTTACCGATGGGGGAGGCGGCGGGACGCTTTAGGGTGACGGTTGTGAAGTTTATGGTTGCATTTAAGAGTGGGGGGGGGGACATCAGTCATCAGATTAGGGAATGGCACTCGATTTTAACCATTGCTTACCACAATAAACATTATGAGAATAAATAGTATCTTCATGATGATGACGATGATGATGATGATGATGATGATGATGATGATGATGTCGATGATGTTGACGATGATGACGATACACAGTGCGTAACAAGTAATACACAATTAGGTGTTCATAATTTATTACCGAAATACTAGACTTTTTAGGCCGCTACAGCGATAGCCCGTTGGTGTAGTATGAATGCTGTATGCCAAATTAATGGTTGAATACGGTTAAATTTGCGCCCATTTTGGCATTAAATACTAATCCTGATTAATCCATATTAATCTCTATAACCCCCAACTATGCATCGAATGGATACGATAATACTTAGTTCGCTGCACCTTATCATAACAAAGGTCCATATGAAATCTCAACCAGACCAGTCCCGTAGTTTCCGTGAAAAAAGTAAACTTAAACACTAATCTATATTAATCGATACTCATAGTTTACTATGCATTGGACGGATACCATAATACTTACTTCGCTGCACGGCAACCTTCGTTGAAGTGAGCGTCCCTAATGATGGAAGTCTGAACAGAGCTGAAATAGAAAAACAGACCAAATATCAAGGTCTCATGTATGATATGAAAAGAAACTGGAATCTTAAGGAGGTATCAATCATACGAGTTATTATAGGTGCCACAGGGCTTATGAAGAAGCACCTGAAGTCCTACCTAACTAGTATTTCTGGTAAACCAAGTGCAAAAGAGATCCAAACAATTGCACTTAAGGGAACAACGAGGATACTAAAAAGAGCTCTCGGTTGGCTTCAATAAAAAGGAGGGCAATGTTGGCAGCTGGTTTTGCTGCCCCATACCCAGCATTATAATCTTCAAAGGAAGAAAATTAAAAAAAAAGTAACATAATTCATACAAAATCTCAGCCAGATTTGCCTAGTATTTTCTGAGAAAAGTGGAACGACAGACAAACAGACAGACTAAATAAAATATGATATATATATATAATTATTACGATAAATAACCAATAAGAAAGCATATTGCATAATAATGCTTTATTAAGAATTCAAGATGGGCGTCAGTATTCGGCTCCAATTTCTCAAGTCTGAGGAACCACCACAACTGATTTAATAAGTATTTTTTCCTTTTCTTTACTAATGTGTCAACATTTATCACGGTAAAAAAAAACAAACAAACAAAAAAAAACTGTACTATAAAGGTTCATGAAATGGATAGACTGAAAATTAAATGATGCTGAATATGTGAAATGATTGAAAATGTCCACATCGCATCCATTAAATGCAACAGTAAACTTAGAAAACAACAATTCTTCTATCTTTGTCAGAAACATAGTTCATTGAATATTAGGACCGAAAAAAATAGGGTGTAAGCAAAAGTTACGATACCGAGGTTTGTTATGAACTTTTCAAGACGCCTGGTAACCGCGTAAACTGATTTCACAAGTAATGTATTTTTTCATTTTTCTTTACGAGTTGAATGATAATGAATACTATGAGAGGACTGAAAATCTCTACAAACTATCAATTCAAAACAACAGCCGGTTCAGAAACCAGAAAAAAGTCTCGCATTCCATAAACAATGTTTCTGACAATGAATTAAGAACTACTGGTCTCAATGCTCAATATATGCTTAAAAATAAATAAAAACATTTATTTAAATGAGTCATAAAGATGTCGAAGTTTATAAATCAAATCCCCAACTGATTGTGCAATTAAAAAATACACTGGTTGTTTGGTATAAAAGATGAATAAATAATACTAATAGTATTTCGACTGACATTAAAAAAGTGTACTCTCCATTTATTATAGGAAGAAAAATAATAAATAGTACTAATTTATATAATTAGTAATTACAATTACAGAACCATGAGCTGACGTGTTTAAAACCGGAAGTGACTTGTTGGTGCTTACTCACTTTCGTTACCGTGCTATTTTTTAAATCGTATTTTTAAGCTTACTTCATGTTTTGCGATATCTTTTTTTGTTGTTGTCAAATTGTTAAGTGAAATACAGCATAATTACTAAACACTCTCTCCCCATGAAAAGAATGGCTTTCTAAATAATAACGTTATTTTTTATATTGGTAACAAAAGTGCAGAAGTACCGACTTGTTTAATTAAAAGAAGTAAAAAATGCTAATATCCGACGGAGTGTGTACGTTTTGTTTTAATTATAAAAAAGGCGAAAAGATAAAGGAATAATACTGATTAAGTTAATAAATGATTAAAAACTGAACAAAATTTATAAATGTAATTATTAAAAACGCAAAAGAAAAGATTTGTTTATTTGGGATCCGACAAAGGTAAAAAAAAACAAAGAAAAAAAAAGCATTTCGAACATTTTTAAAGATGGATGTTGATTTGTTATAAATGAAATGAATAAATTATTTAAATAAAATAAGAGTCAATTAAATGCCGTAAAACTTCACCTTTTCTTATAAACTTTGTATATATATATATATATATATATATATATATATATATATATATATATATATATATATATATATATATATATATATACTAGCAAAAGTACCCGTCGTTGACTGGGTTCAAAAACAGCCTACAGAAAATGAACTGATTTATGAAAGTATGATAGGTTATGAAAAGGAAGGGTTGTAAAGAGATAGCGTCGAATTTGGGGGTATAAGAAACCAAAGCAAAATATGATGAAAGTAAAAATAAAATAGATAAACCCCATAATTTATTATACCATACCTGTTCACACTGAAACACTTATCACAATATTCTGTGGATCTATATTAAAAAAAACCTTGTTAAACTTTGTGACATATTCCCATTCTATGAAGGTCAGGTACGAACGAACACCCCATAATTTTATTATACCATATTTCTTCTAACTGAAACATAATTATCAAAGTATACTTACGCAGATAGATATGAAAAGTCTTTATTAAAGTTTGCGTCTATTTCCATTCTATGGAGGCCAGGCGCTAACGCAGACCCCACAATTTTATTACACCATCCCTATTTAAGTTAAAGCATACTTATCAAAGTATTCTTATGTACATATATATCAAAAAATCTTGTCAACGTTTTTTTTAATTTTTTAATTTTTTATTTCCATACTTTGTGGACCAGGCGGGAACGCAGACCACAACATTTTAATGAACCACTGTTCTGCCAGATCAGACATACCCATTCCTGTGTCTCGATACATCTTCTATTATTATATGTAATCAGTTTTTTAAAATAGTCAACCTTATAGGAGCCTATTCGTGACCAGACACACACACATACACAGACAGACATTCAGCTTTATATTATAGATATAACATTAATAATAATAATAATAATAATAATAATAATGATAATAATGATAATAATAATAATACTAATAAAAATGATGATAATAATAATAATAATAATGATAATAATAATAATTATTATTATTATTTATCTAGACAATTTCGGACTTAAGATTTAAGAACGGGACTTCTTCAGTGGAAGACAAACTTTATAAAATCGCCCGAAGAGGACTTGTGGGTTGGACAGACCACTTGTCCGAAACATTATCATGTTATCTAGTGTCGCTACCATGTAAATTTGTCCGTATCAATAAAAATATGTCTAGCTCTTTTTTATTGAGCAATCTTAATTCAGGACTTTTCTTTCTTGAATACCTTTACCTTGGTATATATATATATATATATATATATATATATATATATATATATATATATATATATATATATATATATATATAAACATGCATATGTATAAACACATATCTATATATTTCTTTTTTAAAATATATATATATATATATATATATAGAGAGAGAGAGAGAGAGAGAAAGAGAGAGAGAGAGAGTGAGAGAGAAAGAGAGGGAGAGAGAAATAAATTGAACAACCCGAATTATGTGTTCATAAACGTTTCGTCTTTATTTAGAGACTTACGCTGGATGAATAAAATGAAGAAAACAAAAACACTACTACAAATATTTGAAATTTCCTCGTGAAAAGTTTGACTTTGAATTATTGGAGTGTAATTTATTCATTGAGATCATATGTATGAGATATTGTTTTGTAATTTATTGATTGAGATCATATATATGAATTATTGGAGTGTAATTTATTGATTGAGATCATATGTATTAATTATTGTTTTGTAATTTATTGATTAAGATTGTATGTATGAATTATTAGACTGTAATTTATGCATTGAGATCATATGTATGAATTATTGGAGCGTAATTATTGATTGATACCATATGTATGAGTTATTGTTTTGTAATTTATTGATTGAGATCATATGTATGAAGATATGTTTTGTAATTTATTGATTGAGATTATATGTATGAATTATCAGAGTGTAATTTATTCATTGAGATCATATGTATGAATTATTGAAGTGAAATTTATTGATCGGGATCATATGTATGATTTATTGTTTTGTAATTTATTGATTGAGATCATAATTTATGAATTATGGGAGTATAATTTATTGATTGAGATCATATGTATGAATTATTGTTTTGTAATTTATTGATTGAGATCATATGTATTAATTATTGTTTTGTAATTTATTGATTGAGATTATATGTATGAATTATCGGAGTGTAATTTATTGATTGAGATCATATGTATGAATTATTAGAGTTGAATTTATCGATTGAGATCATATATATGATTTATTGGAGTGTAATTTATTGATGGAGATAATATGTATAGATTAATGGAGTGTAATTTATTGATTTAGATCATTAGTATGAAATATTGTGTTGTAATTTATTGATTGAGATCATATATATGAATTATTGTTTTGTAATTTATTGATTGAAACCATATGTATAAATTATTGGAGTATAATTTATTGATTGAGCCTACATGTATTAATTATTGTTTTGTAATTTATTGATTGAGATCATATATATGAATTATTTTTTTAAATTTATTGATTGAGACCATATGTAGGAATTATTGTTTTGAAATTTATTGATTGAGATCATATATATGACTTATTGTTTTGTAATTTATTGATTGAGACCATATGTATGAATTATTGGAGTGTAATTTATTGATTAAGACCGTATGTATGAATCATTGTTTTGTAATTTATTGATTGAGATCATATATATGAATTATTGTTTTGTAATTTATTGATTGAGATCATATGTATGAATTATTGTTTAGTAATATATTGGTTGTGACCATATGTATGAACTTTTGGAGTGTAATTTATTGATTGAGATCAAATATATGAATTATTGTTTTGTAATTTATTGGTTGACACCATATGCAGGAATTATTGTTTTGTAATTTATTGATTGAGATTATAGGTATGAATTATTGGAGTGTAATTTATTGATTGAGATTATAGGTATGAATTATTGGAGTGTAATTTATTGATTGAGATTATAGGTATGAATTATTGGAGTGTAATTTATTGATTGAGATTATAGGTATGAATTATTGGAGTGTAATTTATTGATTGAGATTATAGGTATGAATTATTGGAGTGTAATTTATTGATTGACATCATAGGTATTAATTATTGTTTTGAAATTTATTGATTGAGATCATATGTATGAATTATTCTTTTGTAGGTTATTGATGGAGACCATATGTATGAATTATTATTTTGTAATTTATTGATTGAGGCCGTATGTATGCATTATTGTTTTGTAATTTATTGATGGAGATCATATGTATGAATTATTGTTTTGTCATTTATAGATTGAGATAATTTGTATAAATTATTGTTTTGTATTTTATTGTTTGAGATCATATTTATGAATTATTGTTTTGTAATTTATTGATTGAGACCGTATGTATGAATTATTGTTGTGTAATTTATTGATAGAGCCCGTATGTATGAATTATTGTTTTGTAATTTATTGATTGAGACCATTTGTATGAATTATTGTTTTGTAATTTATTAATTGAGATCATATGTATGAATTATTGTTTTGTAATTTATTGATAGAGACGATATGTATGAATTATGGTTTTGTAATTTATTAATTGAGATCATACGTATGAATTATTGTTTTGTAATTTATTGATTGAGACCGTGTGTATGACTTATTTTTTTGCAATTTATTAATTGTAATCATATGTATGAATTATTGTTTTGTAATTAATGATTGAGATCATATGTATGAATTATTGTTTTGTAATTTATTAATTGAGATCATATGTATGAATTATTGTTTTGTAATTTATTGATTAAGATCATATGTATGAATTATTGTTTTGTAATTTATTGATTTAAATCATATGTATGAATTATTGTTTTGTAATTTATTGATTGAGATTATATGTATGAATTATCAGAGTGTAATTTATTGATTGAGATCATATGTATGAATTATTGGAGTGTAATTTATTGATTCATACCATATGTATGAGTTATTGTTTTGTAATTTATTGATTGAGATTATATGTATGAATTATTGTTTTGTGATTTATTGATTAAGATTATATGTATGAATTATCAGAGTGTAATTTATTGATTGAGATCATATGTATGAATTATTGTTTTGTAATTTATTGATTGAGATCATATGTATTAATTATTGTTTTGTAATTTATTGATTGAGATTATATGTATGAATTATCAGAGTGTAATTTATTGATTGAGATCATATGTATGAATTATTAGAGTGGATATTTACGATTGAGATCATATATATGATTTATTGGAGTGTAATCTATTGATGGAGATCATATGTATAGATTATTGGAGTATAATTTATTTATTTAGATCATTAGTATGAAATATGGTGTTTTAATATATTGATTGAGATCATATTTATGAATTATTGTTTTGTAATTTATTGATTGAAATCATATGTATGAAATGTTGGAGTGTAATTAAGTTATTGAGATCATATATATGAATTATTGTTTTGTAATTTATTGATTGAAACCATATGTATAAATTATTGGAGTGTAATTTATTGATTCAGCCTATATGTATTAATTATTGTTTTGTAATTTATTAATTGAGATCATATGTATGAATTATTGTTTTGTAGTTTATTGATTGAGATCATATATATGAATTATTTTTTTAAATTTATTGATTGAGACAATATGAAGGAATTATTGTTTTGACATTTATTGATTGAGATCATATATATGACTTATTGTTTTGTAATTTATTGATTGAGACCATATGTATGAATTATTGTCGTGTAATTTATTGATTGAGATCATATGAATGAATTATTGTTTTGCAGTTTACTGATTGAGACCATATGGATGAGATATTAGAGTGTAATTTATTGATTAAGACCGTATGTATGACTCATTGTTTTGTAATTTATTGATTGAGATCATATGTATGAATTATTGGAGTGTAATGTATTGATTGAGATCATATGTATGAATTATTGTTTTGTAATATATTGCTTGAGACCATATGTATGAATGTTTTGAGTGTAATCTATTGATTGAGATAAAATATATGAATTATTGTTTTGTAATTTATTGATTGAGATCATATGTAGGAATTATTGTTTTGTAATTTATTGATTGAGATCATAGGTATGAATAATTGGAGTGTAATTAATTAATTGATATCATAGGTATTAATTATTGTTTTGTAATTTATTGATTGAGATCATATGTATGAATTATTGTTTCGTAGGTTATTGATGGAGACCATATGTATGAATTATTGTTTTGTAATTTATTGATAGAGTCCGTATGTATGAATTATTGTTATGTAATTTAATTATTGAGACCATTTGTATGAATTATTGTTTTGTAATTTATTGATTGAGATCATATGTATGAATTATTGTGTTGTAATTTATTAATTGAGATCACATGTAAGAATTAATGTTTTGTAATTTATTGATTGAGATTATATTTATAAATTATTGTTTTGTAATTTATTGATAGAGACTATATGTATGAATTATTGTTTTGTAATTTATTGATTGAGATCAGATGTATGAATTATTGTTTTGTAATTTATGCATTGAGATCATATGTATGAATTATTCTTTTGTAATTTATTAATTGATGTATGAATTATTGTTCTGTAATTTTTTTATCGAGACCATTTGTATTAATTATTGTTTTGTAATTTATTGATTGAGATCATATGTATGAATTATTGTTTTGTAATTTATTGATAGAGACTATATGTATGAATTATAATTATTGTTTTGTAATTTATTGAGTGAGATCATATGTATGAATTATTGTTTTGTAATTTATTAATTGAGATCCTATGTATGAATTATTGTTTTGTAATTTATTAATTGAGATCATATGTATGAATTATTGTGTTGTAATTTATTAATTGAGATCATATGTAAGAATTAATGTTTTGTAATTTATTGATTGAGATTATATTTATAAATTATTGTTTTGTAATTTATTGATGGAGATCATATGTATGAATTATTGTTTTGTAATTTATTGATTGAGATCATATGTATGAATTATTGTTTTGTAATTTATTGATTGAGATCATATATATGAATTATTGTTTTGTAATTTATTAATTGAGATCATATGTATGAATCATTGTTTTGTTATTTATTAATTGAGATCCTATGTATGAATTATTGTGTTGTAATTTATTGATTGAGATCATATGTATGAATTATTGGGGTGGAATTTATTGATTGAGACCATATGTATGAATTATTGTTTTGTAATTATTTGATTGAGATCATAAATATTAATTATTGTTTTGTAATTTATTGATTAAGACCGTATGTATAAATTATTGTTTTGTAATTTATTGATAGAGCCCGTATATATGAATTATTGGGGTCTAATTTATTGATGGAGATCATATGTATTAATTAATGTTCTTTAATTTATTTATTGAGATAAATTATATGAATTATTGGAGTGTAATTTATTGTGGAGATCATATGTATTAATTATTGTCTTGTACTTTATTGATTGAGATCATATGTATTAATCATTGTATTTTAATTTATTGATTGAGATAAAATATATCAATTATTGTTTTTTTATTTATTGATTGAGATAAAATATATGAATTATTGGAGTGTAATTTATTGACTTAGATCATATGTATGAATTATGCGAGTGTAATTTATTGATTGAGATCATATATCTGAAACATTGGATTGTAATTTATTGATTGAGATCATATGAATAAATTATTGTCGTGTAATTTATTGATTGAGACCGTATGTATGAATAATTGTTTTGTAATTTATTAATTGAGATCATATGAATGAATTATTGTTTTGTAATTTATTGATTACGATAATATGTATTAATATTGGAGTGTAATTTATTGATTGAGATCATATATCTGAATCATTTGAGTGTAATTTGTTGTTTGTGATCATATGAATGAATTATTGTTCTGTAATTTATTGATTGAGATCATATGTATGAATTATGTGAGTGTAAATTATTGATTGAGATCATAGGTATGAATCATTGGAGTATAATTTATTGAATGTAGATCATAGGTATGAATCATTGGGGTGTAATTTATTGATTTAGTATGAATTATTGTTTTGTAATTTATTGATTGAGATCATATGTATTAATTATTAGAGTGTAATTTATTCATTGAGATCTTATGTATTAATTATTGTTTTGTAATTTATTGATTGAGATCTTATATACGAATTATTGTTTTGTAGTTTATTGATTGAGATCATATATCTGAATCATTGGGGTGTAATTTATTGATTGAGATCATATGTATGAATTAATGTTTTGTAATTTATTGATTGAGATCATAGGTAAGAATCATTGGAGTGTAATTTAATGATTGAGATCATATGTACGAATTATTGGAGGAGATATTTCTCTGGCGTTACAGGAATTACCTGTGTCTACAATCAAATTATCTTCTCTTAATAGAAGTTTAATTATTGATTGCGCTACACTATAGAAACATTCACGTTGTTTAATTGTGCTTGAAATTGCGATAAGCGCTGATCCAAGAAATTTCCGGTTTGGTTTATTTTAAATGAATTTATTATTTTTGCCCGTTGAAAGTCAAAGGTATGATTATGCTTCAATGAATGAGAGAATAATGCACTTAGAAAACTGCTATTTCTTATATCTCTTTTATGTTTCTTGAGTCTTATTTTTTTAAATTTACGCTGGGTTTCACCGACATATCTATCATGGCAATTTTGGTAAGGAATAGTATATATAACTTCATTGGAAACTAGTTGGTTTTGGAGATGTTTTTTGTGTTTTTTATATTTGTCTTATAGTTTATGATGTGGTTTGTATGCTTGAAATTCCTAGTTTGTTTAGTGTGTTGCAAATTATTGTATTATTGGTGAGTTTAGGTAAAAGAAGATGTCAGTTTAAGAGAGAAATGTCTGGAGTATATGATTGTTGTTTATTCATCCTGGAAAATATTTGTGTGGCCTTTCGCTTAGTATTTAATATGAAATATATTAGATATTGCAAGGCTTTCAACGTGTTTGTGAGATATTTGAATTCTTCGTCTAGAAATTTTTGACTACAAATTCTGAATGCACGTAGGAAGAAACCAATTACGTGTTTTTATTTTGTTATTATGGTGTGAGTAGAAATGTATGTAATCATTTTTGTGTGCAGTTTTTCGGTGAATTCTGAAGAATAGTTTATTATTGGATTTTATAATAAGTATGTTTAGAAAAGGTAATGAGTGATTGTTTTCTGTTTCATGTGTAAACTGTATGGAGGGTTCGACTGAGTCTAATTTGTCTTTAATGTTATCTATGTGCGTATTTTCAGGAAGAAAAATTATAATGTCGTTAATGTATCTAAAATATTCTGTGTTTGGAGGAAATCTAAATTTGAAAGGATCAGATTCTAGCAATTCTAAGAAAAGGCAGGCTATTACTCCACTGAGAGTGTTACCCATAGGAAGACCGGAATTTTGCTTGTAGAAATTGTTATTGAATTGAAAATAAGTCTAATAATTTTTTTTCAAGTCTCGGGAGGAAATGGTAAGTTAATGTTTGATTTTTATGTGTTTATGGAGTAAATTTAACTTTTTTTAATGGGATTATTAGTGTATAATGATGTTATATCCAAGCTGTTTTGTTATGTACATTAATGTTTTTTTTATTTGGTTGAGTAAATCTCCGATAGTCTTTATGTGGAGGTGCTGATAGTACCCAGTAGTGGAGTAAAGATGTTAGATATGGCCCGTGAAATTTTGTGCGTTGCACTACCGATGCTAGATATTATGGGGCACATAGGGATATCCGGTTTGTAAGTTTTGGGGAGGCCATATAATGACGGAATATTATAGTTATATTCAATGTATGAAGTTCAAGTTCTGTTGTTTTTTATAAGTTTTTTTTTTTAAAGATTTGTTGAAATTCTCAATACTTCTATTTACTGAATTGGTAAGTGTTACTGTTTTTTTTCAGTGTTGGTATAGGTGTCTCTGTCTGCCAACAGTGTGGAAACTTTCTCCAGATATTTCTATTTTCCCATTATTACTATACCACCACGTTTATCAGCTGGTGATATAATTATGTTCTTGTTATTCATTAGGTGTTTCAAGGCATCTATGTATCTCTTAGGTAGTACAGTTTCATAGGGCTGAGTAGCTGCGACTGAAATAACACTGTGTGTGTGTATATATATATATATATATATATGTGTGTGTGTGTGTGTGTGTGTGTGTGTGGATTAACCACCACAATACCACATATACTCTAGAAGTTTTCTTGGAAACTAGTGAGACGAGCTGATTGAAATTTTATATGGACCTTTGTTATGATAAGGTGCAACGAACTAAGTATCATGGGATCCGTTCGATGCATAAGGAAGAATTAATAAAGATAAATAGAGATAAGTTACAATAACGTATTTACTCCAGAAGGTTAGCATAAAGTACTCATTTTAAGACAACGGGTATAACTAGTCTAGTATTTACTATTTTTCTATATTTATTATTTTGTAAATAATAATTATAATATAATAATTTATATATAATATTCCGTTTCGTATTTCGTAAACGTATCACCTGCTGGAGGCAGTATTCCATATTGCAACACAAATGCATGCACGCCTGCAGACACGCACATAGACGTTGGCGCGTAAATATATTCATTTCCATAATTATTTATTTTATGATTATTATCCTTCGTCTTCTTCACAAGTTCCACTCCCACTTTTTATTCCACCCCTCCCTTTCCGATTACAATCTGAATCACTGATGCAGGACAGCTGGGGGAATTGGTAAGTGTTACTGGTTTTTGTGTGTGTCTGAGAAGGAGAACGTTGTTAAATAATTATTTATTCGTGGGTTCGTTTACCCCCTGTTCCTCTATGTCCGTTCCGTTTTTTATATTATAGAAAAATGATGCTTCGTGAGATTTCGTTAAAAATAAAAAAAAGGAAAGAAGGACATGAATTGAGTAGCGTTGTTTAACACCACTAGTGGCAAGTGGCGACTGAATGGGTGCACCCAACCGTTTCCGAAAGCAGAAGACATCCAAGACAAGGGAAACGCCAGCGAATAAAAGAAATCGCAAGAATGCTAAGTTATGATCTGGTTCCATTTTGATTTTTTAAATCTTGGTTTTTGTATTTTATCGCATTGAAATAATCGCATCGACGCATGCGCGAACTTTCGTGAGGAGAAGACGCGAAAGAAAATGATAGAAAGAGTTAGATAGATAGGTATAGATAGATATAGAAATAGATAGATATAGACATAGTTATACAAATATAGATAGATATAGATAGATGGATATGGATATAGATGTGTATATATATATATATATATATATATATATATATATATATATATATATATAGAGAGAGAGAGAGAGAGAGAGAGAGAAGGAGAGAGAGATAATAGATAATAGATAGATAGATAGATAAATATATATATAGGTAGATAGATATAGATAGATATAAAAAGATATAGAGAGTTAGAGATAGAGATAGATAGAGAGATGGATATAAATACATATAGATAGATATGGATATATATATATATATATATATATATATATATATATATATATAGAGAGAGAGAGAGAGAGAGAGAGGAAGACAGACAAAAAGAGATAGAGAGGGGAGAGAGAGAAAGGAGGAACATTTTTTTCATGTCATCTTTTCACTTGAATAGATCAGAAAGAGAAAGAGAAAGATAAATGTAGATAGCAATGTTGAGGCAGGTAATCGGAATCGGGAATCGGAAAAATCAGTACTTTTAGGGGAATCGGAATCAGAAAAAGAATTGTGCTTATTTTCCGATGCTAAAAACGATTCCTTTAATTTTCTTTTTGTTATTATTATTTTATTTTGTTTAAGACAAAATCTTCTACGGCTGTAAGTAATAATAAAATAAAACATATTTATTGATTTCAAACACCCAGTGACAAAAAAATAAACTGAAAAGGAGGAACGCAAAGGAAGAAAAAGTAAAAGAAGAAGAAGAAGAAGAAGAAGCAGAAGAAGAAGAAGAAGAAGAAGAAGAAGAAGAGAAAGACAAAGAAAAAGAAACAAGTAAACTTCAAAGTGAAAATACAGAAAAGACTTTAGAAAGAAATAAAAAGGAACAGAACAAAATAAGAAAAGGAGAAAGAAAGGTCTTGAGTTGAAAGCCAGGTTTAATTTCATTTAATTCTGTACACTTCCTAAAGATGAAGAATTTTTGGTTGGCAGATGTTTTGTACTTGGTCCTGGACTTTATTATGAAAGCTCTTTCTCGTGTTGGCATGAAAAGTTACCGGATGGAACGAGAAAATTGTCGCTCTAGAAAAGACGACATAATCCCATTTCCGTTTGATGAAAACCGCCCATCTACCAGTTGTTTAAAAATCTACTAGTTGTATACAAATCCCAAAAGCAATAGGAGCCTTTTATCATGTCTGAAACTGACACAATGTACCCGGATGTGTATGGTGATCTCTTTTTATTAGAAAGAAAGAGGAAAATATATACAAATAGTAAAAGAGAATGAGAGAGAGAAAGAGAGAGAGAGAGAGAGAGCAAGAGGAAAGGGAGGGGGACAGTATGTATATATATATATATATATATCTCTCTCTCTCTCTCTCTCTCTCTCTCTCTATATATATATATATATATATATATATATATATATATATATAGATAGATAGATAGAGGATAGTAAGAGAAGTAAAAAGAAACGGTAAATGGAATATAGAAAGAAAAGAAAAGAAATAATATTACATGTCTTTCTCATAAAAGATACGCCGCGAGCCTGTCTCTGCTCTATCGCTATTTTCATGGAAATGCTCGACTGAACTCCAATCTTTACCCCCTTGTTAAACTTTCACAAAAATCAATCGACTTTCTACAACCACTATATATGATTTTCTCCACAATCTATCTGTGTCTAAATCAAAACGCATATTCCATAAACACAGCTTCTTTCCCAGAACTGTTCGCCTTTCGAACACTGTTCCACTTGTCTGCTTTCCAGTTGGATACAACACGGTAGCCTTCAAAGCCAATGTAAACAAGTTCTTGTTACGCCGTCCCCATAAATAATCAAATTATACCTAATTTATACCAATAACGATTACTACACAACCACATTGCATTCATTAATCCTTATCCTTGAGTGGCTTTCGTGACTTGATAAGTGGTGACTCCCAAGTAAAAAAAAAAAGATGCTGAAAATAGACAAAAAAGAAAAACAAAAAACAGGAATAAGGAATGAAATAAATAAAGAAAGGAAATAAAATGCAAAATTGGTGTTGAAAAGAAAAAAAAGAAGAAAAAAAAAGAAAAACATCGGAAAATATAAAGGACAACAGGAAGAAGACAAACCCAGAATAGACAAAAATGTAAATAAATAAATAAAAGAATGAAAAAAAGAAAGAAAGAAAGAAAGAAAGAAAGAAAGAAGGGTAGAAAAGAAAGGAAAACAGCGGAGTCCAACGGACGTTGAGTTATTGAAACTATATGGACTCTTTCAAAAGCGCCTCTGTTTTTTTTTTATCG
>NC_136490.1:21236663-21264163 GCF_053919585.1 Euprymna scolopes
AAAAGGTCGGGCGACTTTAAGAAATTGTGCAACTTGCAGATCGCTGTGTTCTGCCATTATTGCAACTATTTTATTTCCTGTACTACTTTATTATCTCACAGGATTGATTGTTTGTAAAAAAAAAAATAATAAATAAAATTAAAAGGTAATATTCAGGAAAGAATTGGTAAAATAAGTGGTGTTCTCAAACACCAGATGTACTCTCATCTAACGACTTTCTGGACACAAAATATAAAAATATAAATACGCTCTTATATTTCAGATTTTCCTTTTAATTGAGCACTCTGCTGGATTTCTTTTTCCAAAAAACTAATCATATATATATATATATATATATATATATATATATATATATATATATATATATATATATATATATTCGTCGAATATTGGCTGAAGAGAGTTTGGTAAGGATATCTTAAACGGTCCTAATTATCGGGCTTATCATGTACTCTTATATTATACATGTATATACATAAAATACTAATAAATTATCAATATATATATATAAATATTATATACTAATTATATAATATATATATGTATATGTTAATTATATAATCTATCTATCTACTATTATATAAAAGTCACTTTGTATGTGATTGTGTGTTTGTGAGTGTGTGTGAGTTCCTTCTTTATAAGTTCCGAGGCGGCTGAGCCTATGTTTTTGTACATTTCACACAAAGGTAATTTATATGTCTGGCAGTGTTCTTAGATATGTTTTATGCAGAAATTCATCCGATAAGTATCGAAAATCGAAAAAATCCGATCCTAAATATAGTCTTTCTTTTTTATATGGATAAAAAAGAATTGTTACAGGGGATTTTTATTTGAGTTACACCGGCCAAGGAGGATAATCCTTAACAAATTAAGGGAGATTAATTTCTCAGAAAACCATTTCTTCTTAAAAAAAAAGACAAAAAAAGACAGAACTACTGCCATTTTGAGTTATAGCTCAGTGATAGAGTGATCGACTACAGATCGACTAACCCCCTCTTCAAGTCCGTATCAAGAGTATTCATCGTCAAACTTAAATATCAGCTGACGTGATATTGTAAACACACATAGACGGAATTTGATGAAATTTGAAATAATTATTTTTGAATTTTTTTTTGCGAATCAGTTCACCGGGCAAATTATTCCTCGAATTATATAATATTCAATAGAGGACTGATTCTATAATAATAAGAGGGTGTGTGCAATAAGTAATGCCCCCGACCAACTTCCAGTTGTCTGATCTAGCTGAAATTTTGCATGTGCAATGATTTATATCTCTACCGGTAATGTGGCAAATTACAGCTCTGAACTAATTGTGGTTTCTGTTTTACAGGTGTTTGAACTGAGTCAGTGAAATGGAGCCTGTTGAATGTCGATCGGTGATCCGGTTTTTGTATTTGAAAGGACACACACCACAGGAGACTTTTGATGGAATGAAAAAAACTTATGGTGATAATGCCCTATCATATGTCCTTGTAAAACGCTGGCATCGTGAATTCAAACATGGCCGGAAGTCTGTGGAAACAGCTCCCAGACCTGGTCGCCTCCCTTCTGCCATTGATGAGGCATCTGTTCATCAAATTGAGGCTGCCATTTTGGAAGATCGGCGCATTACTATTCGCTAAATAGCCCAAGATGTAAAGATTGGTACAGTGTCCGTGGAAACTATCATTCATGACCATATATGCATAAGGTGTCTGCCAGATGGATTCCCAGGTTGCTCACACCATTTCAGAAGCGAGAACGCGTCGAGTGCTCAAGGATGAATTTGGAGATGTGCCAAGAAGATGAGTTAACGTTTTTCAAAAGACTGATTACACAGGATGAAACCTAGGTCTATCACTATGATCCATAGACCAAAGCCCAATCAATGCAGTGGAAGCACTTAAACTCACTACCCCCAAAGAAGGCAAGGGTGCAGCCCTTCGCTGGTAAGGTCATGCTCACAGTCTTCTGGGACCAGGACGGAGTAGTGATGACAGATTTCCTGGGAAAGGGTACCACAATTACAGGAGCCTATTATGCTTCACTTTTGAGGAAATTAAGGGAAGCTATCAAAATCAAGAGGCGGGGCAAGATCAGCAAAGTTACCCTCCTCCTGAAGGACAACGCTCCGGTCCACAACTCGCATGTCGCTAGATCAGAAGCACGGGCGTGTGGTTATGAAATCCTTCCCCATCCTCCCTACTCTCTTGACCTTGCACTCTCTGACTTTCACCCCTTCCCAGCCATGAAGTTGTTTTTGAAAGGAAAGCGTTTCCCAGATTACGCAGCCTTGATTTCTGAAGCCACGTCGTGGTTGGAGGACCAACCTGGAGTGCTTTACAAAAACGGTCTCCAGAGCTACATCAAACGATGGGAGAAATGCATAACTCTGTGTGGTTCCTATGCAGAGAAAGACTAATAACTGTGCCAAGTTTCGTTGCTCTACTACTATAGGAAGTGGGTCAGGGGTATTACTTATTGCACGCCCCTCGTACATACGCAATCTGTGTAAATTAAAATATCATGTTTAAGCGTATTGTAGGACCGGGCAACGCCGGGCGTCCAGCTAGTACATGTATATATATTTGCATGTATATATGTGTATTTGTGTATCTACTAATTATACAATAATACTATATTACACTAGTTAAATCAGTCAAAACTTGTTTTTATCTGATGTTACCATATTTATATACAGACAGACGTTAATTCATATATATATCAATTGAGAATGTTTGTTCGTTATGTTTGAAAATTTGGTGGATAATAATGCAATTTATTCAATTTATATAGTCGTTATCTTTTTTACTTTTACGCATATTGATTTTCTATTATCTCAATTTGAGATCTGGCACATAGAAATAAATATGATATTTGTAATGTAACCAGTATCTTCAATAAGTGATTATATATATATATATATATATATATATATATATATATATATATATATATATATATATATATATATGCAAGTTAGAAAGGCATTGCACTTTTTAAAACAATCATTGAAAATTTTATATCTATATCATTAATTGTAAGATGAAAGATATTTTTTTTAATTGCAACAATAGGTACATTAGATAAAATAAACCCAAGATAATTTTGTGATTCAATTTAAATTAAATTTTTATACCTTACTTTGTAAAATTTATAAAAGTGCACTTTGAAGATAAATAAATTTCAAATTGAATCTTGTACCTTTATTTTTCAAGCCTATAGTAACAACATTGTGTTTAACAATTTTCATGCCTTAGATGAAATGCTTTTCTAACTTGTATCTTATCTTTAAAGGTTATATTTTAAAACTCCCCTTCTCTCTATTTCAGTTTGTATTTCTATTCACACCACAACTCATTTTTGTAACCCCCTCTTTGTATTATTACAGATCTGAATATTCTCTCTGTTTCAGTTTGTATTTCTCCTCACACCACAACTAATTTTTGCAACCTCCTCTTTGTATTATTACAGGTCTGAATATTCTCTCTGTTTCAGTTTGTATTTCTCCTCACACCACACCTCATTTTTGCAACCCCCTCTTTGTAATAAAGGTCTGAATAATGAAAAAAATCTGAATTTTTTTAAACAAAAACTTTAAATAATTTTTTTAGATTTAACTTTTTAAAACTTCTTTCAGAATAGAACATCTTAAAAATTTAATAAGGAACATATTTCATATAGGTGTCATTAACAAATATTTAGTATATAACGAGAAAAATAGACATGAAAATTTCAAAAGGAATGTATAACTGGTTACGGTCAGTAGTAGTCCTCGCCAGCGAAAGTCTTTATTATTGTTATTCTATTATTATTATTATTATTATTATTATTATTATTATTATTATTATTATTATTATTATTATTATTTAAAGCATTTTGTGTCTTGCTCTTTCGCGCGAGGACTAATATATATATAAGAGAATAAAAATTAAAACTGTAAGTTGAAATTTACAATCAAAATTTATTGTTCGACTGAATACTCCAAAAAACAATTTACGGACTCCTTATTCCGCGGATTTTCAAAGAAAGCTATTCTTGTTATTCTTCTTATCAGAGGACAGAAAGACATCAGCAAATTACTCTCTATTGCGTATTGAGCTTTTTTATTCGGTGGGGATTAAATTAATACTGTCATTTATATTAGATTCAAGTTTACCATTGCGTATATCAGATAAACACTACATCAGTTTGATTCCATTACTATATATATATATATATATATATATATATATATATATATATATATATATATATATATATATATATTTATATATATATATATGTGTGTGTGTGTGTGTGTTAGCAATATCTTTGTATATAAACTAATGATATCATTTCAATATTTTCATATATATATACATATATATGCGTGTGTGTAAGTTAAAATTTTATGTATGTACACACATATATTTATATTTATCAATATACTAGCGGGGGTACCGGGTGTTGCCCGGGTGTTTGTAGGTGGGCGTGTTGGAAGTGAGGGTAAAAAATATTTAAAAAACGTTTTGGTAAATAGGTAGGATCGCACCCGGAACGTTGAGGCGAAGGTGGAAAAGAAAGTGTGAAAAAATCCCTGACAACTTACCCACTCGCCCACGAAGGGAGAGTAACCATACAGAGCTTAATTTTAACGATTAACAAGTTGAAATGACAGGTGCGCGATTTTAATGATCACGCCATAGAAGTCCCGCAGTAAACATTTACTGCAAGACAGTTTTTCTGGTTTCGTTTCCCAACTTTTTGTTTCGCCAAAATGTTGGGGTAACCAGCTCCCCATAAGGATGAGAATGTCCATATGAATAGCAATTGTCTGATATAAGGAGTTTTCCCCACATTGATCAAATGCCCATTGCTTTCTGGATGTTCCCCGCTTTCGTGCCGGGAACTGCAGATCAGTTTCGTTTTTATAGGAAAAAGCCCAATCAACACGAACGGCGCCGAAATAACAAGAATCGTGTAAAATTCGACGTAAATAAATCTAGACGCGACACTCGTTCGCAAATCCTAGATATTATTATCTAGGGAGTATATAAACACTTCTAAGCGATAGTAACTTCCCCCCCCCGGGAAACCTCGGCGAAAAAAGCCTTTGTTGGACATACAAAAACTCTCGTGCGCGTTTTGCCTTTTATAGATATAGATAATTTATTTGTATATAAACTAATGAGATTAAGCAAAAGTAAGATAAACATAATTATATTAAAGGTATATATATATATATATATATATATATATATATATATATATATGTGTGTGTGTGTGTGTGTGTGTGTGTGTACGTGTGTGTGTGTGTGTGTCACTGATATCTTTATTTTTACACTTATGAAAACAATGTAAAATAGGATGAAAAATATTTGTTTTTGATCCAATTAGTGTAAATGTCATCAACAAATATGACGCCAAGATGGAGGAATTGATAGAAGATGACTTTTTCCGATTAGATTTGGATTTGAGCCAACAATAGTAGTAAATGTGGTTCGGGCAGTTCGACCAGCTGATGTGCTGGGCATATTTTATGTGACACAGACAGAGACCCGTGTTCGAATGATACAAACAGTAATTACTGGGTGCAGTGATTCATCGAGGCAAAAAATGCCGTCTAGATCTCTATTAGTAAGATCTGCCTCCCTTTTCTGCCTGAACAATTTAAAAAGATAAGAGAAGCAATATTTTAAAAATTAAGTGTAAGTTCCATTCGTTTTATTTCTTATTATATCCAATACAAGGGTAAATTTTCATAATGAAAAAAAAAAATCATAATTAAAAAATAATAAAAAAGCTTATTTTAATTACAGAATTGAATATTTTTAAATATTTTTTTAAATTTATTACTATTATTATAATGTAAATTATCCATAATCTTTAATGTTTTAATATTTTATCATTCATTTTCACCAAAATATTAGTACTTTTAATTCAAGAATTTATTTTTACAATATGTTTTAGATTATTAATTAGATCTAAATAGCGAAAGTGCGAACCTTAAAATGCATACAGTTCTAGAATATTTCACATTTTATATAATTAAGCTTTCCTAAAACTTTATTATATGGTAAGATTCAAGTGTACAAAGGTCACATTAAACATACTTGGTCTATATATTTTTTAAATCCACGGGATAGGATTTTCTTATTCTGTTATTCGCAATTATACTTTATCCGTTAAGCCACTGGTTCTTGCAGTTTAAGGCTTCCAAAATCACACTAGAATAGTCAACAAGGATAAGGTACTCGGTAAAATTCAGTTGTAAGTGGCAGTCTTCCAGAGGTTGAAGGTTCAATCCTCGGCGCGGGCGATTCTCAGAATACAATTGCGATTTACTTAGGATTGAGAGCATGCCATAAATTAAATAAAGAGTTCTGTTTGAAAATCCGCGCAGATTCCCAAGTTCGACAGAATGATTCTCAAGTCCAACAAAATACACTAGAAGAAGATCGGAGGTTACATCGACCGAAACATTTCGAAAATAACTCTCAAGATGTAAAGAACAGTTCGAAAAATCCAAATAACACGAAAAATATTATGGCATTACAAGTTGACTTATGGCAAGTCAGACCCTGTTTTGTTAGAGAGACAACGGGTGATAGCGACACGTGTTGCCCAAGTAAACGAACTTAAATAATCATAATAAAAATAACGCATTTGCTTATCTTCAATTTTATTTGCTTCCATAATTCAGTCCGGTATTAAATATAATAATAGTATTTAACAATATTTTATTTTACTTTATTTAATAATATATTATTATTTTTTTTAGTATAGATTGAAACGTAAACTATTTTAGGTAAATACGTGTATTTCATTTTTCGTCAACAAACGACAGTTTAGATTTTCATAAAACCCTTAACGTTTATCGTTTCGTCTCTTTGTCCACATAGTCTGTATTTACTATTTTCTTGTGTTTTGTCTTATCGTTTTATCTTGTGTTGCGGTTATTAGGGATTCAGTTTCTCGGCTCATGTGTCCTTTTCGCATCCATGGCAGTGTTTTCGTTATTTTCATCTTTTATCATCCTTATGATATTTTCCATGTAGTTATTTTTCTTCGCATTTTTCTTTTCTCGTCTTATCCTTTATCTCTGTTTTCTGTTTTGTCGATTTTTTCAGTGTCTCTCGCTGCCATGATTATCCTTTCCGTGTTTTGCGTTATGTATTTTTATAATTCTTTTTTTTTGTGTGTCATGCACACAATCTTCTATACAAACTAGTCCTCTTCCGCCTTCTTTCCTTTTTACGTAGAGTCGGTCAACATCGTCTTTTGGGTGTAGTGCATTGTGCATGGTCATGAGTTTCCTGGTCTTCTGATCGAGCTGTCTCAGTTTTATTTGATCCACCCTATTATTATTATTATTATTATTATTATTATTATTATTATTATTATTATTATTATTTACGAGGAGTTCTCATATAGGTATTCATAAGAGATTAATCATTGGCAACAACCGGTAGTCTTTCCTGAAGTTTGGGTAACAACAAGTCTCCACAAATTTCCAGTATTCTCCACCTTTTTCGATAACCTTTGCAAAAGAATTTACGTTATCGCAACAGTAGTTTGCTATTTCTTCTCGCTGGCAAATTTGGGTTGCAATTATCCTCTCTAATGCCCCAGTCCTCTTCGCATGCATCTAGTGAAAGTTTGCTTAGTGCTTTCTCTCCCCGGTCTTTCCATCCTTCTTGACCCTTCTCGACTATTTGATTTGGTGTCAGTCGATGCTGACACTCTATTTCATTTTTGAGGAGGTGTAGTTCACTTGCTTACTTAAACTTTAGTAAACATGGATATATCTACACCTTCAAAATACTGACTACATAGGAACGTTGTTTTAAATCGTCGATAATGTAAACACAATTCGAGTCTCGCATTTTCATTATTTTCGTAAGCTGAAATAAATTATTACTTATTATATATGAGTTTCTGTTTAATGGTGCAAAAGCCAAGATGATAATATTAACTTATACTAGCAGACTACCCGGCATTGTCCGGTCGAATAATATGATTAAAAATGATATTTAATTTATGCAGATTTGTATTTATTATTATAGAGTCAGTTCCTTTACGATTAATCTGTTGTATTCAATATATAGTAGCATTATCTTATGTACTAAACATACACCTACCATGATAGGATTCGAACTCTGCATAGCTATATCCATCGTCCACAGCCGTTTCAATTTGAAAATCACGCAACACAGCGTTATGCATACAAAAGAATACGCTGGACCAGTAAATAAACAAAACGGAAATAAAGCGAGAATTGGCAGCGTGCGCGAGATGTTAACGTCATCGAGCACGTGACCAATGGCGTACGAGAGCGAAAGTGAAGAGCGCCAAATGTTGTGAGCACGTCGAAAGGATGGAGAGGAAACATAAAAGAATCAACCGACCACGTCGCCATCTTGTCAAGACGACAGAAATAAGAATGGATACAAAGATTTATAGAAAAAAAAAAAAAAATCTTAAAAAACAAAATAAAAAAAAAAACTATTGTAATAATTTCTACAGTCATACAATAATAGAAAAGCGTAGAAAACAATAAATTTAAAACGATTGTTGAGAAAAAGACATTTAATACGTACGGAGAAATAGGGCAGCAAATTACCAAAATACATGATGGTCGCTAGAAAAATGGGAATTTTGTCAAACGATTATTTATTTTTTACAACTAATAACTACTATAAAGTTTTGTTAAAGACTAATGCAATAATACACTCACATATGCTCCAAATGCCGATCGCGTAAATCGAAGAAGTGAATAAACCAGACGAAGTAACGTTTAAATAATGCATTTATAACCTTTAATTTTCCCGCTTTTTTAGCGACCAATCCGTAGAAAAATGATGCAGTTATTCTATCTATCTATCTATCTATCTATCTATCTATCTGCATATATTATTTTATCTATGTTAGTCTACCACAGGATTTCCTAACGGGTGCCTTACTGCCCACCAAGGGGGGGGCGTTACGAGATTTCAGGTGGTCTATGGCTAAATTTATCGTATAGACTTAGCGCTTCTAGTAACGTTAGTAACGTTACTCTGTGTTTCTGAACACATTTTCTTTGGGATTCACAATTCAAGCGGAAATTGATTGCATCACACTTATTTTTAATTGGAAACATTAATTAAAAAACCATACCTTCTAATGTTGAAAAAGCATCTTATTGTTTCCTGAATCTGATTTATTTCTGATTCACATTTTCAACAAGTCCTTCTCATCTATCGAATGGATCCTGGGAATAGAAACCGAATGAATGTAGTGAAACGTGGTGATCTAAGATTTTTTTTTCAAAATCAAATATGGAACCAAATTTTCCAAAACTTAATGTTGATCATCAATAACAATCTGAACATTGATCAGTGATTCCTGTGATTATTATCCTGATTTTTATTTTATTGATTACTAGTAATTCAGCCCGGCTTTGCTCGGGCCCTAGGTACCGTTCATAACTTTATGTGCATATGTATATTTATATTAAAAGTTTGACTGATGTTCAGGTTACCTACATCTAAAATTTCAAGTGTTGAGACACAAAAATGACGGAGGAGTTTGATAGAGTCTGAAAATGTCAACTCTTTCAACTTTGACCTCTTGGCAGCCAAAATTTCACCCAAAAACTGATTAAAAAGCTTGCTGCATGTCGGAATATCCTTTATGCAAAATTTCAAATGTTTAGCCCCAAAATTGGCTGAATAGTTTGCTAAAGACCGAAAAGGTCAACTCTTTTAAACTTTGACCCCTTGGCAGCCAAATTTTCAGCCAAAAATTGATTAAAAGGCTTTCCCTATGTCTGAATACACTTTATGCAAAATTTCAAATGTTTAAACCAGAAATTGGCTGAGTAATTTGGTAGAGACCGCAGAGGTCAACATTTTTTAACTTTGACCCCAACTTTTACCCCTTAACATTTATTGTTTTGGGCTCAAATCAAATTAAAAAGTTTGATCCATGTCCGAATAACTTACATTTAAAATTTCAAGTGTTTAGACCCAAAATTGGCAGAGAAGTTTGGCAGAGTTTTCAAAGGACAAATCGTTGAACTTTGACCCCTTCATAGCCAAATTTCTAGCCGAAAATCGATTACAAAGATTTGTCCTAATCTCAATACCCCTTATGTCAAATCTGTAGACTGAAAATTGACAGAGTAGTTTGGTAGGAAAATGTACACACACAGACACACACGCACAGACATTTTCACTTCTATAGATATATAGATAGATAGATTGTATTAGCAATGGTATGATATATTAATTGATCCACTTGATTTATAGTTGTTACTGTTCCCATTCGATCGACAGTGTAAGATTTTTGTTGAATAAACTCTATGAATATTTAATTATTTATTTTTATCAAAAATATATTTTCAAATATTTGTACTGGTGTTTTTCTTAATTTCATTCACCCAGTCGAAGTCTCGCAATAAAGACGAACCGTTGATGAACACATAACCTGGTTTACTGTTTTTTAATCACTCTATTTCGCCGGAATTCTATTTCCATTATTCTTATATATATATATATATATATATATATATATATATATATATATATATATATATATATATATATATATATATATATATATATATACTAGCAAAAGTACCCGTCGTTGACTGGGTTCAAAAACAGCCTACAGAAAATGGACTCTGATTTATGAAAGTATGATAGGTTATGAAAAGGAAGGGTTGTAATGAGATAGCTTCGAATTTGGGGGTATCAAAACCAAAGCAAAATATGATGAAAGTAAAAATAAAATAGATAAACCGCATAATTTAATTATTAGAATTTTTTAAGATGAGTAATTTGTATATTTTATTTATTTATTTGTCGACTATTGTCCTCATCTTGATAGTTGTTTTTCACGACATTTCGGCCAAGTATATATATATATATATATATATATATATATATAAAGACCAGAGGAATACTTGGCCGAAATGTCGTGAAAAAACAACCATCACACACACACACACACACACACACACACACACACACACACACACACACACACACACACACACACACACACATATATATGCTTATCAATTATGAAATAAATTAGACCTTTATAAAGTTCATTCTTCACTTAATAATCGGTGAAAATTTCATATTGATTAGATAATTACCTGATACTTTATAGATTTTTAAAGAGCAACTCCATCAACACAAACCTTACACTCCACCTCCATGTTGTCCCTCATTTATCTATATTTTTTTCCCAGTCGATTCATATCTATTCATCTACCTCAGTGTATAGGTTGGCCGAAGATCTTATTACTTCTACCAAATAATAATAACAATAATAGAGAAAACAAGTCATCTTCTTGCCCCCTTCCCCTTCCGGTATTGTAAGACAATGAATAATTCACGTAAAAGTGCCTGCACGTGTAATTATGAAGCAAGAGTTGGGAAATCCTCAACCGCACCTCTCCCCGGTCGGCACTGATTGATTCCAGTGATAAAGAGGAATCCAAGACGACCGAAAACAATGCCGAGATAAGCGGAGAGAACATACAACAGCTGATATTCCGGAATAGTAACCTATTTTAGTACTGATCATGCCCAACGTTGCTTAACTTTGGCGATCTAACGCGAATAGATTTAACGTTGCTTAACGAAAGATGTAATACTGTAATTCATCTGGATATCTATAAAAGTGAGAATGTGCGGGTGATGAAAATTCTCAACCTATATACTCCACGAAGTTTTGATCTACAGACTTCAACTTTTTAATTAAAAGCATTGAGATATGTGGTAAACTTTTTAATCGGTTTTCATCTGGAAAAAGGGCTGCTAAGGAGTTAAAATTGAAAATAATATGTGGGGGCATCGGTTTTTGTTTATCTGTTTGTCAACTGTTTTACGAATACGCATGCATAAATCGTTTACGTGACATGCTAAGAATAAGAAGGCTTGAAAACACTTTTTTGAATAACGTGTCAAGCTGGTCTAACGGTTATCGCATTTGACTCACTGTGTTTAGATTTTGGTTTCGATCTCAGCTCAAGTATTTTTTTTACTTACAAGAAGTGAACTGTTTAGAAGAAAACATAATACTCGTATGCACATGTCTCAGTTTCTGTATGAATTAAAATTTATTATTTATGCGTATTTTACGACCGGGCAACGGCGGGATTCTGCTAATATAGATTAAAAATGATTAACAATAAGATTTATTCACAGTTTATTGTACGAGAAATCATGAATAAAAATAAGACACATGATACAGAATGAATAGTTTTTTTTTATGTGTATAACAACAAACTGTCAGCAACGCTATTATTGTTACTACAGGGTGGAACGATAAATTTGTCGCCCACAAGAAAATAACACTACAGCTTTATTTTAAAACTTTTATTGAAAAAAATCCATTCAGGTAACTTGATTATTTAGAAGAGCTGACATCTATTCAATGTAGTCGTCTTTAACCTCAATTACCGCCTCGATACGGGCCCGGAAATGGGAGCATGCTTTTTCCACAAGCGTCGGTAAAACCTCAGCAAATACTCGTCCAGTCAGAGAAGGGTGCAAAATCGTAGCAGTCCTTCTGAAGTCAATCCTGGATCGCTGCTACATCCAGGGTCTGCCAGCGACCACCTGATTGCGCCAGGACTCTGCGCCGGTCCACAAGTGGCCAAAATTTTAGGCTTAGCTTCACAAGGAGTGCTATGACTATGACTAAAATGTACCCTTCTCTCACTGGCCGCCTCTTTCCCCAGCCTGAACCAGCTAGGCTATTTCGTTTGGTCATACGCCGAGAACATCACCAACATGACCTCCCACAAACCAAAGCCAACCCGATCGCCGCCATTCATCGAGCATCCGCCAGCGCTTGTGGAAAAGTTCCGGACCCGTATCAAAGTGGTGATTGAGGCTGAAGGCGGCTACATTGAATAGGTGTCAGCATACATAATCAAGTAACCTGAATTGATTTTTTCAAAAAAAATTTCAAAATAAATTTGTAGTGTTGTTTTCTTTAGGGCGACAACTTCATCGTCCTACCCTGTAATAATTGTAGGAGAACTAGGAACAGTTCCGAAAACCATGGATAAAAGACATTGAAATTCATAGTCTCCAAGCTTACCAAGTTTTGGTCGCATCACCGGAAGTGCTCTATTGTCCTACTCAGAACAATAGTGAATTGTGATTAATTCAAATGCATATTCAAATATATCCTTATTTTTTTTCCATTTTTTTTTTTTTTTACAAAAATGTATAACTTTTAGCCGATACACAAATCAACTTTTAATATAATTTATATAGACGTATAAAGTATTTGTTTTGTTTGTTGATCAATATGTCCCATCCATTTCGAGATTAATCGATACGCATCATTTGAAAACAATCAGAATATTTTTGTCTGCTACTTTGTTTTGTAGAATTAATGAAAATTCTCACAAGGGAGAAAACTTCATCAAATAATTAAAAAAAACAACAACAACAACAACAATAACTAAATCTGACGCTGTAGTTATCAATAGTTATTATCCATACAAAAACATTAATCATCATGACTGGCTCCTTTCTGTCTCAAGAGACAATCGATACTCCCTTACGGATGATATTATAATGCAGCAATGGTTGCTTAATCTTTAGCCTCACTTTTGAAACGATGTTGCTTAAGTCCAGTAGCAGGGAGAAACCATCATACACCATCATCATGCAGTCTGTCAGTCTTGACGATGACTAGTCGGGGCCTCAGTGCTTTATCCTTTATCTTTCGGTGTTGGCATAGTCCTCTTTCTGTGTGAAACATCCAGCCACAGGCACTGCATATGTGGGTGCCAGGGTTGTGTCGTCTATAGTGTCTCAGTTCTAAGGATTCTCCATTTCTTTCTTTCCTTTGTGGAGACTGTTCCGCCAACCACTCCTTTCTTTGGCTTGTTCCTCACAACTCTCAACATTGATGTTCATTGCCTTCAGGTGCCGCTTTGTTACATCTTTGTAGTGAAGCTTCTGACCTCCTACCTTGCGGGTTCCATTTTCCAGTTCCCCGGAGAAGATAACCTTCGGAATTCGGTTTTCTTCCATTCTAGTAATATATCTGATCCATCGTAGTTGCATAGTAGCAAGGGTAGCTTCTCCTGAGAACTTCCGTGTTTGGTATGTAGTCACTCCATTTGATCTTCATGATCCTTCTCAGGTGTTTCTGTTGGACGGCTTCCAATCTTCTTATGTGTTCTCTATACAGCGTGTAGGTCTCTGCTGTGTACAGCAGGGCTGGTAGGACGATGGCTTTGTAGACTCTGCACTTCGTCTCTCAGGGAGAAATACAGGACAACCGAAACAATGTTTAAATAATCATAAAAACGCCCGATGTTGTTATATTTATTTCCTTCTCCCAAAGTTTGGAAGTGTAATCCACCTTATTTCATCCTAGGGTGGAGTTGGAGACGAACCGCCGAGCAAGCAGTTCTGCCTTTTCGGTTGCCGTGCATGTAACCTTCTGGTTGTTCGACAGTGGAGGAATTATTGATTGTCCTTTATTCACTATACTATTATAAATTTTCCAGAAATCTTCTGCGATTCTATACGTTTCCTAATTATTTTAACATGTCTTCTTTTGGCTTTACTCTCTTACAATGATTTCTAGTATATATAAATTTTTGCCTATTTGCATTTGACTTATGACGTACGAGCCGGCGAAGCGCATGCTGTCTTCGTGCAATGAAAACTGAACAATCTGTAGTGAACCATGGGGGTGAATAAAGCTTGTTATAATACTTCCGTGCGGGGACATGTGGTTCAATGCCCGCTTTGCACCATTCAGTTGTCTAACTTGCACACTATTCAGCAGGGAGAGAGAAGATATTGGTCCATGAGGCATCTCTGATATGTTCTGTGATGGCTTCTTAGTTAGCCCTTTTGTAGTACCTTGTCGTTTTGAGTAGTGGCTCTCCACTTTGGAATTGGTATTTGAGTGCGATGTCTACTGATACTATTAGGTGGTGTGCGTTTCAGAGCAGAATGTGGACATTAGTTACACAATCCTCAGGTACAGTGGTAAGGAATATGTTTATAAGTGAAGGTGGTCACTATATGGGAGGTGGTTTGGAGACATGACTGCGTGAAGGAATGGGCTATAAAGAAGCTATAAGTAGAGCGTCCAGCTGCATCTATGTAACCTGATAAAGCAAGCCAATTCTTATAATGGATATTAAAGTCACATATATTTGGACATTACTATTTAAGTAGAATGCTGCGTCTATACTATCAGAGACATGATCGATTAGACAATTCTGACTTGAGGGGAAAAGTTAGAGAAAATGTAAATGACTAACGCAGTGATTAAAGGCTAGTCGAAAACATATTCCAAACGTTTCTCTCTAGTTAGGTAGAGAGTGCTTCGAATATAGACCCCAAACTCGTGCATACATCTATCCGAGTCTTTACGGCAGAGAGGGAGATATATCTGTCATGTTAAAGTAGTTACCGGAGATTGAGGAAGATAGGTTTGTTTCACTTAATGCTCAGATATCCGGGGATATCTAAGAGGTAAGACTTTACATCATCTAGATTACTTTTAATATTTGTGAATGTGAGCCGCAAGAGAGGAGGCGAATTGGTTTTGTTTGAGTGGTTGTCCGGTTTAATCGTGGTATTTGTTGGGGTTGTCATATAATTACGTTTTGTTTAATTTCAGATTGGGGAAAGAGAGCTGGGCAACGTGGGCCAGTTTTGACGCCAAGTATACACACACAGCAGGTCCATTAGCCGGGTCTTGCCCAGGAAGTTGTGGTCTCGTGGGAGCCCACCAGAGATAGCAGCAGAACCCCTTTTTATGTGTAACATGTACTACAACTATCTTTGACATCATACAACTGATGGCAGAACAGCCGCTCTATTTGCTACCAAAGAGTTAGGGCTCCTGTACTGTCAGTCGGAAACAGCAACCGGACAAACTGTCAATCAGGTATCCTCAACCTCCAAGCCATGACCGGCCCAGACCAGTCGAGTGAACACACCCGGCATGCAAGCAAACCCAATTTGCTCAGTTTGTGAGAAAAAGATAGAAGTTGAGGATAAGTGGTCGGCGTTCAATGTTCTAGTAAGGACACATGGCCAAGTACAGGGTGGCCCCGGAGAGTACCTGTTATTGCACCTCTGCGCATGGCTAATAGAGAAAGGAGTGTGAAAACCGGCAATAGGCAAAGCCTATCTACTCCTTAAGCAATTTAGGTTTGCAAACCGGAGAATTTGTTCGAGTCACCAGGCCTAGACCAGTTGTCGACTATGACTGAGGAGGTCCCCTTCCCCCAGTTTTAATATCAGAGTTTTCTTTCTCCCAGATAGATAATCTGACAAGTTCTACGGGTCTATCACTCTGAGAGGCATAACATGAGCCTGGTTTCTACACCAGGTATTTCTAGGCTCCCCATGGATGATAATATTAAGTATCATACTTAAGAAAGTTTCTAAAAACAACTTAAAATCAGAGACAGAATTCCCCTTTAACATTGAAAAGAAGCGATGTATGTTATTAAGTATGGCGAGAAAACTAATTTGCTTTAGTAATTGATTTGTTTTATTATAAGTAAAATATTATTAATTAAAAAAAATATAATATTATTAAGTAATTAGTACTTGGAATGATAGATATACAAAGCAAAGCAATAAAAAGAAATACATACATATTTGTGATCAGTAATCGCATCCACACATATACATATAAATATACAACGCATACGCACATACACGCGTGCACACATATACATGTACACACACATACACACATATAATATATAATATATATATGTACACGTATCTGTGTACGTATGTATAGATCTCTCTCTCTTTTTCTCTCTCTCTTTATATATCAGGTTGACAAGAAAGTTCTTGCAGTTTTTAACTTTTGATATCAGATGAACATATACCGACCCAAGCAAATATTTATGGATCAAAATAAGCACCATAAGAAACAACACACTTTTGCCAAACGCAAAACAAGTGTATTTATGCCAGTAATGTAAAAATCTTGCGTTCTGGTGGCGATGCTTATTGTTTAGGAGTTTTTTTTCAAAAATCTCTCGAGTAGAAAGTTGTAGAGATGCTTGAAAAAGTGGTAGTCGATAGGTGAGAGGTCTGGAGAGTATGGTGGATGAGGTAAGTTTCGTAGCCACATTCGTTCAACTTCTGCGGGAACGGTTTAGCAACATGCGGTCGGATATTGTCGTGAAGGAAAATTGGGCCTTTTCTGTTGACTAAGGCTGGATGTTGTTGTCGAAGTTTCTGATGCATTTCATCCATTTTTTTACAGTACTTCTCCGTCATAATGGTTTCGCCTGCATTAAAAAAAACACCAAAAAGTCAGCACCTTTAGATGCATTCTGGCATCGGGAAATATTGTGAAGCTTTGTCGACATCTAAACACTGAAGTGAACATCGCCGGTTATCGTAAATAACCCACTTTTCATCACAAGTCACAACGCGGTCGGGAAACGGGTCGTTCTTGTTGCGTAAAAGAAATGAAGATAACACGGCGTTTCTTTTGGTTGACGTTCAATTTATGAGGCATCTATTCACCAAGTTCTTTTTTGTCTTTCCAATCTCTCTCAAGTAGTTGGAAATCGTCGTATACGTTACGTCTAATCGAGAAGCAAATTCTCGAACAGTTGTGCGTGAATTGGGACTGACAAAAGCTCTTAACGGATCATTGTCAATATTCGATGGCCGACCACTACGCTCATTATCTCGTCTCCGCCACGAAATTTCTTAAAACACCATGTACTTTTCGTTTAGTAGTGGTTCCTGAGTCACACACCTCATTGATATCACACGCAGTTTTCAACAGTTTTTCAGCAAAGCTTGAATTGAAATTAGAAAATTGTGCGAATTTGCTTTTTTTTTCATCAACGTTCTGGAAAGAAGACATAATTGTTTTAAAACGATTGTAATTTAAACGATTTGATAGAGCAAACAACGCTATTTAAAATGCCATATATAAAGTAAAGGTATTCTAAAGAAAACTTATTTGAAAATATATCATTTGAAATCAAAATTAAAAATTTCGCAAGACCCTTCTTGTCAACCTAACTAGACTATCCGTGACCCGTTGGGTCAATATGTTATAGCTAGTTATGGAATAGTGAGTATACAGAATTAATGTATAAGCGTGATACTCGTGACGGAAAGAAAATGTTTTTAACAATTACGTAAATTGATAAAAAATTTTTTTTTTGTTATATAACAGAAACATTCGTGTGAAACTGTATTAAAGTTTCAACGTTAAATATAATTATACCCCCAATTCACTCAATTTCATATATATAATTAAAACATTATTAATTGACAAATCTTTTATTGTTTTTTTTTGTCATTGTTATGATAAGTACTATGGTGTTCGTTCGATGCACAATTAGGAATTAATCCAGATTAGTCACCGCAATTCCACATAAGTATGGTGGCTTTCGTTAAGAGTCGTACTTCTTTGTTTACAAAATCATTCGGCGGAAATGACGCCAGACAAAGTTTAAGGTACGGATGACCAACACTGTATTTAATATAACTTTGTTTTTAAAGCAAATATAAAAATGGAAGTTTTATTCAAACGTCTTTATTTCAACTTTTATGACAAAATTACAACCTTTATAATAAACTATGTTTATGCATTGTTAATCTTTTAATCAAACATCAAGTTTTAGCAATTTTTTCACATCAAACATAAAAATAGAACTCTTATAAAAATATTTATGCACTGTTTTTTCAATAACATTTGTTTTCCAATATAATTTTTATGAACTGTTTTTTTTTAATCAAACAAAAAACCGTTCATAAATATATTAAAAATAAATATTTTTTTTAACAAAATCCCGTTGGAAAAAAACAGTTCATAAATATTTTTCATTACAGTTATATTTTTATGTTTGATGTAAAAAACAAATACCCAATACCTCTGATGTTTGATTAAAAACAGCCAATGAACATATTTTTATTATAAAGGTTATAATTTCATCATAAAAGTTCGCTAAATTTTTACTTGGTTTCCATCTTAATATTTTCCTTTTAATGACTTAAAAATTGTTTAAATCGCAAAAACCTAAAGCAAATAAGTAGAAAAATATTTGCTATTGCCTTTGGTAACAGTTACTTATCGTACGACTTTTTGCTATGTTCCATTTATAAAAATGTTAGAAGTTATTATGTGTTGATATTGAAGTATTTTCTTTTTATTAAAACGTACAATTTTTTATCGTTCTAAATTTCTATCGATAGTTTTAATCATGCACAACTTGAGTGAAGAAAATATTTGAAAAATATATAAATTGATTAAGTAGTTATATGTTTTTACATTAGAAAAAATATTTGATTTATTTGTAGTTTAAAAACGATTCCAACTTGCGATGAAAATGCAATAAAAACTTGGGACGCTAAAAACTTGAGTAAAGAAAATATTTGCAAAATATGTAAATTGATTAAGTAGTTTTTTCTTTTACATTAGAAAAACATATTGGGAAAACTGATCCTAGTTCCATATAATTTTAACGTTTTTAAACTGTCAATTACACACAATATACAAAATACTTTAAAATAGCTTAAATCGTAATTTGTTTTTATTTTTTAAACGATTCCAACTTGCAGTGAAAAATACAAATAAAATAATCGTAAATAAACGATTTGAGACGCGAAAACCGTACAATTTTTTATTTTTTATTAAAGTCTAAATTTCTATCGATAGTTTTTATCACGCACAACTTGAGTGAAGAAAATATTTGAAAAATATATAAATTGATTAAGTAGTTATATGTTTTTACATTAGAAAAAAATATTTGATTTATTTGTAGTTTAAAAACGATTCCAACTTGCGATGAAAATGCAATAAAAACTTGGGACGCTAAAAACGTATATGTTCTTATTATCTTCGTTTTTTTTAAATTTATGTATGCATGCGCGTCGTAAACCGTAACCGGAGTTATTTACGCATGCGTATCATAAACCAAAAGCGGATGGATGGTTTAAACGGCCAAGTAAGACGATTTGAGTTTTATATTATAACTAGATACCCGTGAACCGTTGGGTCAGTATATGTTATAGCTAGTTATGGAATAGTTACTATACAGAATTAATGCATACACGCCAAAAATTGAATGCACGCACGTGCGCAAAGACAAACATGACCACCAGTGAAAACAATAAGAAATGCATTGGATAATAAAGGTCTTAACATCATTGCCCTTAGATGAAATAAAAATTCTTTTATATAAGAGAGTGGAATCGGTTGAAAAAATTGAAAAAAAAGAAAAATTCAAGGAAGGAGTGTGCATTGTAAGTGAAAAAATATGTCAACACTAGCTTTTTTTTGGTGTTATCGTGAAAAAAAAATTAAGTAATATTTAACAATGAAACCTTTTCAAACAAATCTTAAAAACAAATTTCTCCTACATGTTTTGGAGTATTTTTACATATTTTAAAAATGTTTGGAACTTATGAGCTTCCTCACTCCGTTCCCTCTTTTTACCCCTCCCTCACTTGAAAAAATGTTAACATTTTCCGCTACGTTGCTTTTACGTTAACTTTATATTAGAATGTGATCCCCACTTTAAAATGTTTTTTAATATCTTATTCAAAATTCCTTTTATATTATCTTTAAAGGTCGTTGAAACGTATTAGCCAAAAAAGCAGGTTTTGATTTCTTTAAGGAGATAAACTACGCTGGCTTAGCTCGTAAAAAATATCAAATATTTTAAAATATATGTAAATTGATCAAGTAGTTTCTTTTACATTAGAAAAACATTTGTTTTGTTTCAAAATGATTCCAACTTGCAATAAAAAATAAAATCACATTTTTTTTGAAAATTTGGGACGTTAAAACCGCACATGGTATAATCAAAAGCACTCGTGAACGATATTTGTTTAAAAAATCTATCTATATTGGTTTAAACTTATAAATAAAAAGTTTATATTGTATAAAATTATAAAAACTTTTATTTATATTGTTTAAAATTAAATATTAAAATGATTATATTGTATAAAATGATAAAACTTTCATTTATATTGTTAAAAATTTTAAATAAAAACGTTTATATTGTTTAAAATTATAAATAAAAATGTTTATATTGCATAAAATTATAAAATTTTTATTTATATTATTTAAAATTAAAAATTAAAACTGTTTAAATATTGTTAATATTTAATATTGTTTAAAATTATAAAACTTCTATTTATATTGTTTGTAACTAAAAATAAAAATGTTTATATTGTATAAAATTATAAAATCTTTATTTATATTGTAAAAAATTTAAAATAAAAACGTTTATATTTATTAAAATTAAAAAAAGCTTTATTTATATGGTTAACTATTATAAATAAAACTTTTATATTGTATAAAATTATAAAAGCTTTTATTTATATTGCGTAAAATTATAAATAAAAACGTATATATTTTTTAAATTATAAAAGCTTCTATTTGTATTGTTTAAAATTAAAAAAAAAGTTCTGCATAGTAACATAACGGTGATTAGGAGAAATTAGTTCCTTTTATGTGATATAGAGATCGAGAGTATTTTCCAATCTTGTCCGCAAACCAATTTTTAAAAAAATACTCATAAGAAAAATTATGTGTTTCCTTTTTGAGTAACGCAGTTTCAACGATTGGCCAAGCCTATTGAAGTAATTTTGTTGTCTTTAAAATGTCAAGTACAGAATATATAAAAGGCGTTAAATCGTAAACATTTGTTTTGTTTTTGTTTGAAAACAATTCCATCTTGCAATGAAAAATAAAATATAATTCGTAAAATGTTGATAAAAAAATCAAAAGGATTTAGTTTTCTTTTTATTTGCATATTTTAACCGCGAAAAAATTGTCGATTAAAAAATAAGTATTCATGGCTTTGTTTTTATTTGCTTACATCATAAAGCGAAACCGAAAACACGGTTTCAATGCTCAAGAAGATGATTTCAGTTTTATTATGCACACACACACACACACACACACACACACACACACACACACACACACACACACACACACACACACACACACACACATGTTTTTAGTTGTTTTTGGTTAGCAATACTTTTTTTTTAATGAATTCAATTATTTATACGAAAATGCATTTTTACCTAAATGCGAGTTGGGAATAATTTTCCCTTGGCCCAATTTAGTACCCCCTAAATGGGGACCGGCATATGTATTATTATAAAATATAATTATTCACTGACACGTGTTTCGTCGTCTACGACTCATCAGAGTGTCTGAATCGTTTTCTCTCCCTCTCTCTCTCTCTCTCTCTCTCTCTCTCTCTCTCTCTCTCTCTCTCTCTCTCTCTATATATATATATATATATATATATATATATATATATATATATAAGTAGTGAACATTCCAAAATCGTGCTTTACACGTGTTTCGTTGAATAGTGAAAAAACAAAACCATACAACTCATCACAGACAGTTTATATGTTCATCGGAAAAGAGCAAACAGTTGGAGATTTTCCTTGAATTAAAGAAGATAAAAGAAAATCCTTAAAATATTAAAATTCATTTAAAAAATATTAAAAATGTACTGGGACCGTTCTGGAGAGAAAGCCGAAATAATTTTAAGTCTAAAATTATTTCGGATTTCAGAGAGCAGTCGTTTTCAAGTCGAAGTTCCATTACGACATTACGGGGGTTTTCTCATCGATCGCCTGACATTCATTAGCCCGTATCCTCGAGTAGCCTTTGGTCTTTGATAATGTACACTTAAAAAAAAAGTAAACACATACACAGGCGCACACATATTATTCTATGAACAAGTTTCCACTCGTATTTTGCATATTTTTGTGTGCGTATGCGTGTATGTGCGTATGTGCGTATGCGTGTATGTGTGTATGTGTGTTCGAACCACTGACAAATTCTCACTCGTTTCCTTTTCCATTGTCATACACCCGAACACGTCATAAGTAATAATTCTTTCGCGTCTTTTTATGCAGACTTTACCAAGTTCTCCTACCAGGTGGAAGTACAGATATCTATTTACAATAAAACGCATGGCAAGATCAACGCACCAACCCACCGACACCCAGCCCTAAACACACCCCGCCGCACGAGCTCCGCCAAAAACTGATGTCGGAAACGGTACTGTAGGTAAGCGTACGGTCGATTAGTCCCGATACCGGGTCTATAGGAAACGACCGGTGCGGTTGTGGCCGGGCAGGTAGCTTCAGTGCAATGTTCCGCGAGGCCAATTTCGCCAAAAAGCGTGAAGTAAGGAAAAAAAAAAAAAAAAAAAAAAAAGTAAAAAGGAAAGTAAAGATAAACTAACTCACATAACTGGTCGACTGGGCAAGGCAGAACGGCTTGCAAACCCCCATCATCCTGTCCGTGCCGTAAGATCTATGCCAGGCCAGAGTAAGCATTTTACTCCCAGATTCCCACCCATCGGTTTTTAGCACGTCATAAATGTAATCATGGATAAAGACATAAATAATTTTAATCAGCTGGACACTTGCGCGAGGTTGCTGACAGGAAAGCACCTAACTGCGTTATTTGTAACAAGTCGTAGATTTAGTGGTTTTGGTTAGGATATAATGTTGATAACAGCTGTCGGCAGGGGAATACGAATTCCCAAGTTTGAAATCAGGGGAGGGAACTGAGGCGTCTGGGTTATCATCGAGGTCAGGGTTCGTTGATCTGCGCTCAAACTAGCGTGGAAAGGCTAATGGGATGATTGGTCCGTGAGATCGTTGAATAGATGCATGTAGGTAGTTTTGTTAAGTAACCGGATCGATGATAAACTGACAGATACTTATTAAGGCTCCAAACTAATGCATACGTCCAGCTATCCACACACAGAAAAACATAATATATCTAATCACACACACACACACACACACACACACACACACACACACACACACACACACACACACACACACACCTATCTATATATTTGTGCGAGTGTATGCATATGTATACATATAATAAATGTGTATTATATTTCTCTTGATCTGTCTGTCTCTTTGTTCCACGTTTTTCAATTTTACCGGTTTTGGTGAAATTTTGTATGGGCTTTTTTTTACGTCAATGTGCAGCGAACTAAGTATTATGATATCCGTTAGATGCACAGTTGTGGATTAATAGGGATTAATAGGGACTAGTCACTACAATACCACATTTACTCTAGAGGTTTTCTATGGAACTACTGAGACGATCTGACTGAAATTCTGTATGGATCTTTGTTATGATAAGGTGCAGCGAACTAAACATTATGATGTCTACTCGATACTTATTTAGTTATTAATAGGGAGTGGTATACAATGCAAAATGAACACAAATATAATCACATTCAACCATCAATTTTGCATGAAACACTCATTCTTAGTTAACGGGATATAATTTTTGCTCATTTTTAACGGGTTAAGATGTCTAGTCTATATAAATAAAACAGTCCACGTAAGTGTGTCTGTGTGTGAAAACATTTCATCGATAAACTCTTAAACTACTGGTCCCATATCACTCAAATTAACAGGAAATAGTAATCATACAACAAAGATTGTTTATAACGGATAAAATCGTTGTTTGGATGGATGAATAACGCCTATAGAAATATGTCGGCAAGTTGAAATGCAAAATGTTAATTTCAACTTGCCGACATATTTCTATTAATTTTGCGCATGCGCAAATTCATTCATAACTTGAAGTGGTTTAATTTAAAATCTATGTATCGATATCTCAAACGATAGGGGAACTTGGCTGGAGCGCTAAATGTTTCCGTTTCGATTCTAGCAGATGACATCCAAGTCTTTCTTTTTAAAACAACTTTTAAAATGAGTACTTTTTATAAGGTACAATATAATATTCAATACTGAATACGAACTCTGCATGAATTAAGATATATTTAAGCGTATTTTTTTACGACCGGACAACGCCGGGCATCTTCCGCTAGTAAATAAATAATGCAGTGATGATAAATAATGATGCGGTGAAGTGCATAGTGTCGTCGACTGGAATACACTCTGACATAACAATCTGAACATACCAAGTTCGAAATCCAGTCGGTTTCATAGTATCATTTTCAACATGGATGCTGGCAACCTTCACACTGTCCCTCTTGTAAGTAAATGGTTCATGCAAAAAAAAAAAAAAAAGAATACATAAACATATAGCATTTAAGGATAGGATACGTGATTGTTCATATCGATATCGTCGCGGTGGAATCAAAGTTCAAATCTAATTAATTGCATGAAACAATCTTTTTTTAACAGCTGCTATGTTTGAGAATTAAATACACTTCCAAAAGTGTTGGTGTGTACTAATGTAACAGAGCGTGTATGAGCGCGTGGGAAAATATCCGCAGCACTGAAGGATGGATGGCAAGCGATTGTATTAACAGCAGGAGCAGCGTTTGAACACGTATGCAAATGAGGAAGTGTGCACGTGCTGGCGCGAAAAAGAAAAAGAAAGACACCGTGTTGTCTGAGAGAAAAAAGTGTAAAGTGAAGACGGGAATGGGTCCGCTGTGGCCAGCGTGCGGTCGGAAGAAAGAAAAACAATTGTCAAGTAAAATGAACATGTGACAGCGAGAGACTTTTTAAGTGGAGTCGAAATGGGGGAATAATGGTAATAAATGCAAACAAATGCCGACTCGGATTTATTTGTATTTGTATTTGTTTCGTTTGTTTGTTCCTGTAACGTTACGCTAAGACGTATATATATATATATATATATATATATATATATATATATATATATATATATATATATATAAAACGAAGCTAAATCTATCATATAAATTCCACCTGTATGTTTAAATGTATGTATGTATGTATGTATGTATGTATGTATGTATGTATGCCTCACTAAGATTTTCGACAGAGGCGACGGATTTTCACGAGATATGTATCATTTTGAAGCTGGGCCCTTCGGGCGACAAATATCGAACAATTAGCCAAAAACATTAATTCCTTCACCCTCAACTGGGCACTTTTCTACAGGGAGGAGTCGTTTTTTTCGCCGATATTTTCGAAAGTCATCGCCTCTAGCCTTAATTGAAACCTACGTCAGCTATGGGTCGCAAATTTGAGAGTTATAGGTTCGGCACTTACAAGAAAGCCACCTGGAAAACCTCGAAGCCCTCGAACACCAGACAGTATTCGAGCTGTGAACGTTTCTGTTACCCAGTCTCCTAAATATTCAGCTCGCAAACATGCTTTGGCCTTGAGACTATCTGATCGAACAGTTAGAAGAATTCTACACACTAATATTCAGCACCATCCATACAAATTGATGATTGCTCAGAAACTGCACGGGCGCAACTGGGAAGATCGCATGTCAAAATGTGGGAAATATTTCTGCCGCACCATGTATTTGAAAATTTAGAAAACCCAATAAATATATATATTTTTTACTACATGATTAAAATCGTTTTTTCCTGAGACTTTCGTTGTCACAACAACATACTTATAAAAGAAAACAAATCGATTTCTTAAATATATCGTTTAAAGCAAAAACAATATTACGTACTTAATTGACACGCCGAAAATAGTAATATATCCAAAAATTGCGACATTTCATCGGGAAAACTATTGTGTTTCAGTAAAAACTAATCTAAAATGTTCGTGCCGCCTTATGTCTCCTGTGTGTGAACTCTTCATAGTTTACTTTATAACGTCTAAGAAAAATGCAATTTTACCCGATTTTCCGTAAAAAATTACTTTTAACTATAAATAACTTTCTATTCGACGAATGTTCGTAATTTTTGGATATGTCAATATTTTCGACCTGAAAATTAAATACAAAATATTAATCTGAGAGAGCGACCCCTCGTGGAGAGAGAAAAATATACGCCCGATGTTATTGATGGTTGCGATAAAGTCTGAGTCGATGTGGGTTGCGTTAAGGTTAACGCGAATTTTGAATAGAAAGACCTGGTTATATATTTGAAAACATTATTACGTTAGTTTAATTTGAGCACTTAGAAAATAGACTAATGTTGTACTGGTGGGACTAGTGGAAATTCCACAGCGGCATCTTTCATATGCACTATATTGCTGCTGGGCATTTTGCGGACGTTTAGCGTGAATAGAGATTCCACAGTATTATTGTAGTTCTTTCGTTAAAACTATAAAAGTATTTATCTAAGTAATCTGGTTAATGTAGTATCAGAATATATCTGGTTATTACGGTTTATCTCCAATATCCCTATAAGAGTTTGTAACATATTTCCATTGTATGGATGCCCGGCGCGAAGAGAAATCCCACGATATCATTATACCATCTTTAGACAAAAGAGATACTACACTTGGATCCTAGTCAGAAGAACAAAAGTTATATTTTAATTTCATGTACGGTCCAAAAGCGACACCATTCTATTTTATTTTATTTTTATATTGCGTCTTCGGTGATCGGGAGATCCTATTTATTAAAAAGGAGGATAAACGGTGATAACATGCTAGGGACATTAAATTAGCGTATTTATATACTAATTAAATGTCCGTGGTATTTTATCACTTTCTATCCTCCTTTTTAATAAATAGTATCTCCCGGTCGAATAGTTTATAATCTGGAAACCATGATATACGTACGTACGTTAAAGGTAC